>NW_019942806.1:152003-173763 GCF_002910315.2 Salvelinus sp. IW2-2015 | reverse complement strand
ACTGCTTGGGGCTGAAGGACTTGGACTTGGGAAACACTGCTGGGGGTGCTGAAGGACTGAAAACACTGCCTTAGAGAAGCAGAATACATTTTGTATGTGTCTCTCTATACTCCCTTACTGCCTCTTATCGCATGTGTTCATCTTTCTCTCAGTCTTTCTATCGCTTACCTCTCCCCCCTCTCTCTCTCTCTCTCTCTATCTCTCTCTCGTGGAGACGTGTTTTCACATAACAGATGCATGACAGGGTTTGGAAGGCAGACAAAGGCTCAGTGTTTCTGACAGAGATGTTGAGGATGAAGAGCCAAATGGGAAACAGATGACTTCATGTGCAGTGAGAAGCCCACAGGAATGCTCTGTGCTGTCGTGGCACACTTCACTCTTATCAGTGTACACTTCTAAAAGGGAAAGGATTTGAAGCAGTGTGAAGTGGATTACCGAAAGCTGTATAGGAAAAACCCATAGCAATCATAGCATGTGGTGTCTAATGTAATGACAATCCATGAACCGAGCCTGTTCTGTCTGTTTGACATGACGTACCGCTGAATGGATTGGAACATTGGCGCCTCAAATTAATGAGCCCACAGCTCTAGTGGTTCTTATAGTGGTCTATAAGTGTGGTGTGTGTGTGTGTGTGTGTGTGTGTGTGTGTGTGTGTGTGTGTGTGTGTGTGTGTGTGTGTGTGTGTGTGTGTGTGTGTGTGTGTGTGTGTGTGTGTGTGTGTGTGTGTGTGTGTGTGTGTGTTGTGTGTGGTGTGTGGTTTTGTGGGTGTCTGTGTGTGTCTGTGTGTGTGTGTGTGGTTAAGTGTGTGGAGTAGACAGGACAGCCTGAGGGTTTGTTTGAGGTTTGTTTTGGATAATTAACAACCAAAGGAGATCCATCTCTCAGCTTGCAAGTCCTGCTTGTGCAAACACTCCATCTTTTATTTAATAATTTACCTTTCAAGCCTTCTTTTATATCTTCTGCTTGACTTTTTCATTTCTAAGTAAAGGGATGGAAGTTATGGAGGGGTGGAGGAGGAGGCATTATCACAAATGATAGAGAAGCAGAATGCATTAAACACTTACAAACATCAACTTCGACAAGACAAAACAGCAGCTAAGAGACGGGATGGGACGGGGGAACGGGGGGGGGGGGCATGAGAAACAATGAATCTCTTGAGATAAGCAGACCGTAGGCCCGAAACTGGATTAGAATAGGCTAGGGTTATACCCTACACACACACACACACACACACACACACACACACACCACACACACACAACACACACACACAACACACACACACCACACCACACACACACACACACACACACACCAAACACACCACACACACACACACACGCACGCACGCACACAACACACACACACACACACATGCACACACACACATGTACACACACACACGCACGCACACCACCACGCACGCACGGAGACAGGAGAGGGAAGAAGACAGGAGAGAGACTGAGACAAGAAGAGAAAGACTGAGACAGGAGAGGGAAGAAGACAGGAGAGAGACTGAGACAGGAGAGGGAAGAAGACAGGACAGAGACTGATACAGGAGAGGGAAGAAGACAGGAGAGAGACTGAGACAGGAGAGGGAAGAAGACAGGAGAGAGACTGAGACAGCAGAGGGAAGAAGACAGGAGAGACTTAGACAGGAGAGGGAAGAAGACAGGAGAGAGACTGAGACAGGAGAGAGCCTGAGACAGGAGAGAGACTGAGACAGATGAAAGATGGAAGGGTGGAAGGAGGTGTGTGTATGTGTGTTTATGTCTGTGTGGCAGCAAGGAGTGTCTTTGTCTCTCCGTTGGACATTGGGACTCCCTCCCTAAAGTAACCTAGTAGCAAATCTTTACACCCCTGGTTCAAACAGTGAGTCATCTTTGGCCCACCCACTTTCACACATAAACATCTCATAGCATGTCAACTATTTAACCAACTAATGCTGGTTGTTTCACTCAATGCACATTTCAGTGTTCTCAGGTTTTTCTGCACAGTCAGAAGTTTCCGCGTAAGACTCTTTCAGTTAGAGACGATCTATCTCAGTCTCAGAGTCTATCAGATAAAGTATTTCCCCTGAGTGGTGTGTCTGTTGTCTTTAGTACAGTAAAACAGCTCAGTTCGACCACACAGGAGTCCTTTTCCTCTCTGTAACCTGAGGAACGTCAGTCCCTCTCCTCTCTCCTCTTCAGCCTACAGCTCTTGGAGACTGCACTCCATTCCTCTATTGATCCCCCTGCCCTTCTCCTCTTCTGTCTGTCAGCCTCAAAGGATTAAGCAGCTTTGTGCCAACAGTGACTGAACGAGCGCTCCTGAACGTCCCCTTATCAACTCACCCTCAGTGACTCAGTGCTGCAGGTGGGTATCATCCACTAAGCTCTGCTCTAGGATCCAATAATACTTATACAGTTCCACAATCATTAACAATTCAACAGCAGATACTGACTTCTGATCAGATAAGTGCTTAGTGGTCACATCACCCTACGGCAGGTATAATCACTCTCACTCACCTTTCTGTTCGGGCGTAGAGGTGGGCAGCATGTGGAGGGCTCCTCCCAGCCCACTGTCTTCCCTGCTACAGAGTCCTTCTTCGGCGTGCGTACGTAGGACACCCTTCTCTTCACAGCTCTGTCCTCAGCCCCAACCCGGCGCTCCATGGGGTCTGCGGCCCCCAGTTTCCTCGCCTCGCTGTCCAGTAGCACCTGGCTGGTCTGTGTGGGACGTCCCAAGGTGAGGGGTGAAGGTGCCCCCCTCTTTTCCCCCAGTTCCAGGTAAACATGTAGACAGACACAGAGAGCGGTGAGGAGAAGACACAGGCGCAGAGCCAGTCCTCTAGTCAGTCTGTCTCTCCACATGCCTGGACACACTGTCAATCTCACTTTTCCCTGTTTCTCTCTTTCTCGCCTCCTGAACAGTGGGATTGTTGATCTCGCTCTCTTTCTCTATCCCATTCTTCTCCTCCTCCTCCTTTGAGTGGTGTGTCTCTCTTGTCTTCCTTCTCTCCTTCCTTTCCTCCTAAGTCCACAGCTGGATCAAGATAAGCATGAGCATTGCTGGAGGTTTGTGAGACAGAGCAACTTTCATCAAAACAACTACGTGGGTGTGGTGTGTGGTGTGGGTGGTGTGTGGTTGTGTGTGTTGGTGTTGTTGTGTGTTTGGTGTGTGTGTGTGTGTGTGTGTGGTGTGGTGTGGTGTGTTGGTGTGGTGGTGTGTGTGTTGTGTGTGTGTTTGCTGTTGATTAGTAAAGTGACATGTGTGTGGTGTGTCTCATCTCTCTCTCTGTATTGCAGTGGTTAACCTCTGCACATTGCTGGTGGAATAGATGGCGCTCTTATAAAAGCTTTGGACTTCCCTCTTCTAGCCTCCACCCTTCCGCACACACCCTCTACCGTCTGACCCTCTCTCCTCGCCCGTTCCTGGCCTTGGGTTATGTGTAACACCACCGGGCAGGGCACAATCACAGCTCGTGTTCACAAGGCCATTTATCTACAGCACTGTTTCATAGCGAGTATTAGAGGATGGAGGAGAAGAACAAAGACAAAGAGAAGAAGGAGATAAGTGGAGAGAAGAGAGAGAGAAGAGAGAGAGAGAGGAGAGCAGAGAGAGAGAGAGAAGAGAGAGAGAGAGAGAGAGAGAGATGAAGAGGAGAGAGAGAGCTGGAGAAGAGAGAGAGAGAGAGAGAGAGAGAGAGAGAGAGAAGGACAAGGAGACAGGAAAGTGCAGTCTTGGAGAGTGAAGCACTGTATGAGCTGCGTGTTTGTGCAGTCTATCACAGAAAGAGAGGAGAGAGAGAAAAGAAAACAAACATGAAGAATGGAGGGATACAGAGGTCCAGAAGAAAGTGTTTCAGAGTGTTTGAAATGAAGGGCTGAGTGAGTGTTCTTCATCTACCTTAGCTCTCTCTCTCTCTCTCTCTTTCTCTCTCTTTCTCCTTCTCTCTCTCTTTCTCTTTCTTTCTCTCTCTCTCTTTCTCCTTCTCTCTCTATTTCTCATTCTCTCTCTCCCGCTCTTCCTCGTTCTCTCTCTTTTTCTCTTTCTGTCTCACTCCATCTCTCTCTCGCTCTGTCTCTCTCTCTTTCTCTCTCTTTCTGCTCACTGCAATCTGAAAACTCGGCCTATAAACATGATTCATCTATAAACCATTAGTACTGAAGTCCTATGAAATCACTTTGAAACACTCTATACCACCTCCTGCCTCTATCTAAAACCTACTCCTTCATTGATTTCCCCCTGAAGCAGCCCAATCGCTCCTTTATTCAGAAACAAAATAATTACAATCCCCCTACTGCAGCTCCCGTCTATTAACTCTGTTATTGACATTGCAGAGGGCAACGAAATGTAGGAAATTGTAGATTATGTCAGAGTGAGAACAGTGGATTTTTAGCCTGCTGGGGAAACTTTATCCACTCGACTTTTGGGGACGATATTAATTTATGTCAGTGAAGATGTGGGTGGAATGATTGAGGATTTACACAGGCTTTATGAAGAGAATAATATGGAGGCAATCAGACAGTGCACTCTTTATTTATGAAAACAGGCTGTGATTGACTGGAGACACAGGGCTCTACTGCCACCTGTATGTAGAGAGAAGTAGCACACAGACACACAGGCAATTACACAGGGTCATTTTCCAAAGTCAATATGGTGGATGTTAGTTAAAGATTAAATTACTTTCAATTAATTATAAATTAGATTAAGTCTCCTTCTGCTGTGTTTTTATTGGACTGTTTCACTCAAATTCTAAGTGGTTTTCAGGGACAGCTAGCTTCTATCCTGAAGCAGTCAAGGTAGGTTTTTATGTGTATCTGTTTGTGCATGTGTGTGTGTACACACAGTGTGTTTGCACGTTACACCCCATGAATGTGACCCTCGCATTGACATATGGCACACGCCTGTGTAATACCTGCTTTACCGCATAGTACATGTCTATAGGTACTACTATATTGTTTAAAGTTTGTTTGTGTAGGCCTACAACCAGCCAGACAGTATACACCCAACTGCATCAGAACACATCTCATAGTATACCATCAAAGGAGAGGAAAGTGGAGAAATTATAACTATATTTCATTCCTTCATCTCTCCAGTTGTCCCCCCCCCCACCTCTGAAAAACCCAGTTATGTAAGTGTGTAATGGTAGAAGACAAGCACAGAGCCATACAGGGACATGATGGATTAAACCCTCACAGCAACACCATCCAGCTATTAGCTCTAACAGATGTAGCACTCTATGGCGCCACCATATGGTCAGTCAGTGATACAACATTCAGAATACAGCTCACTAGGGTGAGGAGAGGGGACGGGAACAAGAAAGGGGAGAAGGAATCCCTATGAGGGGACACTGTGAAGCAAGTCTAGCTGGACTGACTGAGAGGGAGATGACATGCTTGCAGAGGGAAAGTTGGGAAGGCCAGTCTCCATTCCCCTCTCTGCGCTGTGTGTGACGGCTTGAGACTTGATTAAGTAACAGGGAAGAATCAGTTTATCAGTTTATAAAGGAGACATTGACTCTACGCTTCACCCTGGGTTCTGTGGAATCCACTCGTTGGCCATGCAGAGCAGAAGCCAGCACAAATCAATAACCAAAACCATAGAGTGCTTTAGAGAGATTGATTGTCGAATGACTTCACCACAATAATCCCAATGATACTTCAGTCATTTGACACTCTCACAAGGTCGAGGCTTTATTCCTGTTTGGGTGAGAAGCTCTTGGTAGCTAAGAAGTGAGTGACTGTGTGACAGATGTTTGCGTTCTCACGGTGGAAGAATGCAGAACCTCTTGTTCTTTCTCAGCTGTTCCAGGGTCTGGAGAGGTGAGAAGAAAATCTCCATCGTTCTGTCCACATATTCATGAAAACCTGGACATCTTGTGGAAGACAGAGTAAAAGGTAGATGGGGTAGGACAGGGAAAGCCATGGTGAGAAAATAAAAGGAAAGTAAGATGGAGTGAGTGTGTTTGTGTGATAGAAAACTGGACTGAGAGAGAGAGGAAAACGATAAATTGACTCCTCATGTGTGTATGAGAGGGGAGAAAAGAGGAAGAGAGGGGAGATTTGCCCCAATAATGAGTGTCTGTGCTGGAACCAGTAGCAGGGTGTGCGTGTGTGTAGATGTGGGTGTGTGTGTGTGTGTGCATGCGTGCACGCATTTTTGCATGCTTATGTGTGTATAGCACATGAGCGCATGTGTACAAGCTCAGTGTGTGTGGTTAGATTGGTGTTTTGAGGCTTTGTGAGTGCGTGAATGTAGATGTGCAGCAGGGTTGGAATTTCTCTGGTTGTGAGTGGACATAAAGTTGGGAACTATGAAGCGGGGGGTTGGCTGGCCGGGGGCTACTGGAGGGGTGTGGTTGCTGGCTCGGGGCTACTGGAGGGTGTGTTGGCTCGCTCGGGCGACTACTAGGGTGGTTGGCTGGTCGGGGACTGCTGTGGGGTGTGGTTGCTGCGCTCGGGGACTGCTGGGGGTTGGTGGCTGGCTGGGACTGCTGGAGGTGCTGGTGTGGCTGGCTCGGAGCTACTGGCACGGGGTGTTTGGTTGGCGGCTCGGGTGACTGCTGAGAGGGTGTGGTGGCTGGTCGGGGACTACTGAGGGTGTGGTTGCTGCTCGGGGGGACTCTGGGAGGGGTGGGTTGGCTGGCTCGGGGGACTGCTGGAGGGTATGTGGTGTGCTGGCTCGGGACTACTGAATGGGGTGGTTGGCTCGGCTCGGGGACTGCTGGTGGGGTGGGTTGGTCTCGGGGACTGCTGGTGTGGTGGTTGCTGGCTCGGGGGACTCTGGGTGGGGGTGGTGCTGGCACGGGACTGCTGGAGGGGGTTGTGGTTTGGCTGGCGTCGGGACTACTGGAGGGGGTGTGGTTGCTGGCTCGCGGGGACTGCTGGGTGGGTTTTGCTGCTCGGGACTCTGAGGGTGTGGGTTGCTGGCTCGGGGACTGCTGGAGGGTGTTGCTGGCTCGGGGGACTGCTGGGGGGTGGTTGGCTGGCTCGGGGGCTGCTGAGGTGGAGTTGGCGCTCGGCGGGACTGCTGATGGGGTGTGGTTGGCTGCTCGGGACTACTGGAGGTGTGGTTGGCTGGCTCGGGGACGCTGGGGGGTGCGTTGGTTGGGCTCGGGGACTCTGGGGGTGGGGTTGCTGGGCGTTGCTGGGGGGACCGAGGGGTGTGTGTGGCTGGCTCGGACTCTGGGGGTGGGGTTGGCTGGTCGGGGACCTGGTGGCTGGGGTCGGGATGCTGGGCTGTCAGTGGACTGCTGGGGGGTGGGTTGGCTGGCTCGGGGACTGGCTGGGTGGTGTTGGGGCTGGCTCGGGGACGCTGGGGTGGGTGCTGGCCTCGGGGGATGCTGGGGTGGGTTCGTGGCTGGCTCGGGGGACTTCTGGGGGGTGGTGCTGGCTCGGGGGACTCGGGTGATTGTATGCGCTGCTCGGGGACTGCTGGGCGGGTGAGTGTGCTGCTCGGGGACAACTGAGGGGTCTGTGTTGGCTGGCTCGGGGGATGCTGGAGGGTGGGTGGCTGGCTCGGGAGCTGGTGTGGTGCTGAACGAGGGGTGTGGTTGGTCGGCTGGACGGATGCTGGGGGGGTGTGGTTGGCTGGCCGCGGCGGGACTACTGGAGGGGTTGTTTGCTGGCTCGGGACTACTGAGGGTGTGGTTGCTCGTCGGGGACTGCTGGGAGGGTGGGTTGGCTGGCTCGGGACTACTGGAGGGGGCGCTGTGTGGCTGCGGGGACTGTGGGGGGTGGTGCTCGCTCGGGGAATGCTGGGGGTTGTGCTGCTACGGGACACGAGGGGGTGTGGTTGGCTGGCTCGGGGGACTGCTGGGGGGGTGTGGTTGGCTGGCTCGGGGGACTGTTGTGTTACTACCAACCTTATATCTCCACATCAGATTTCTGTCTGTTTCTGTGGAATTCATGAATGATTTACTTGTTGAAGATCTTTGTAATGATAATCACACTGTTTCAGTCAGGCAGATAGATGGTAATAACCAGACAACACATGGAGTCATAGAGCCTATGGAAGTGACATTGGGGCATGTTGATATAAATTAAAGAAATATCCATGCTGTGGATATGGAGAGTAAGGGTCTATATTAATTGGTTGGGAATGCTTTTCAGCCATTTTCATCATAAACCAGTAGTCCAGTATATCAGGTGCCTATCAGAAAGGCTACACAGTTTACAGATTTTGTGTAATTCTAGAATTCGATTGGCCCTTTTCTGTCCTATGCTTTAGCGGCAGGTGGTCAGTCAGTCAAAGTTGAATTTCACTCTGAACACAAACAGGTGTACCTGTTTTAGCCAGTCAAGGCAGGTTGGAGAGATACAGTAAGTCAACAGAAACACCAATACCTCTGCTTTCCCCCTGCTGCCTTACTATGGCAGGTAGAGTCAACAGAGCCATGCTCCACCTGACGATCATTCATTAATAGGTGCTATCGACTTTCATAACATATTATAGTGAGAAATGGCCAAAAACATGTAGCAGACACACACAAGCATACAGTACACCCACCCACGCATGCACGTACACGCACAAACATACACACACACACCTCAGCTATCCCCTCTGTGTGCGTACCGTGACACATGCCTCCTGAGTTTCCTGGGGAGTGCTGACAGTCTTGAAAAATGCACCACAGGTGTCTTGCTGGGGTCACCACACGCACGCGCACGCACGCACACACGCACGCACACACACAAACAAACACACAGATGCCAGACCCACTGGTTCCAGGTCATCTATAAGTCTTTGCTAGGTAAAGCTCCGCCTTATCTCAGCTCACTGGCCATGATAACAACACCCACTCGTAGCACGCGCTCCAGCAGGTATATCTCACTGATCGTCCCCAAAGCCAACACCTTCTTTGGCCGTCTTTCCTTCCAGTTCTCTGCTGCCAATGACTGGAACGAATTGCAAAAATTGCTGAAGCTGGAGACTTATATTTCCCTCACTAACTTTAAACATCAGCTATCTGAGCAGATCGCTGCAGCTGTACATAGTCCATCTGTAAATAGCCCACCCAATCTACCTACCTCATCCCCATATTGTTTTTGTTTACTTTTCTGCTCTTTTGCACACCAGTATCTCTACTTGCACATCACCATCTGCTCATTTATCACTCCAGTGTTAATCTGCTAAATTGTAATTACTTCGCTACTAAGGCCTATTTGTTGCCTTACCTCCTCACGCCATTTGCACACACTGTATATAGAATTTATTTTTTCTATTGTGTTATTGACTCTGTTTAGTTTATTCCATGTGTAACTCTGTGTTGTTGTTTTTGTCATACTGCTTTTGTTATGCTGGTGAATGAGGACCCAAAAGCGACGTAATAGAAACAGAGTCTTTATTCCAGTATCAAACAAACAATGATTCTCCTGGATATATCAAAGGTAAATCCAAAACAGGAAACTGAAATCCTCTCGTCAGTAGAGAGGAACGACTGGAGACGCGACCACAGACTGCAGGTCGCTTCAGGAGCTACAGCCGACTGACAAGACACCTGCCTCACACCGGGCATCTGAAGAAGCAAAACACGACGAGCGGAACAAGGACACAGACAGCAAACATCAAACAAGAATCCGACAAGACAGAAGCCGGAAAAACAGAGGCGAGAAATAGGACTCTAATCAGAGGGCAAAATAGGGACAGGTGTAAAAGTAAATGAGGTCGTTAGGAGAATGAGAAACAGCTGGGAGCAGGAACGGAACACGATAGAGAGAGAGGACAGAGGAGAGAGAAAGGGAGAAGAGGGATAAAAGAGGGAAAAACCTAATAAGACCAGCAGAGGAAGCACAGGGACAAGACATAACTCATGACAAAACATGACAGCTTTGCTTTATCTGGCCAGGTCGCAGTTAAATGAAACTATTCTCAACTGGCCTACCTGGTTAAATAAAGTTGAAATAAATAAACAGACGTAGGACAGCCAGTGAAATTTGTGCCAGTTACAAAAAAGCATTAAGCACAAAGCTTGGGAAAGAGTACTGTGTGTTCTGAAAGCGGCGACAGAGACGTACAAAGGAGAGAGAGAGAGAATGGAGAGAGAGAGAATGAGAGAGAAGAGAGAGAGGGAATGGAGAAGAGAAATGGAGAGAGAGAATGAGAGCGAATGAGAGAATCCACAGGTGCTTTAAATCATAGACTCACATAAATGACATCATTTGTTTGAAGAGTCCACACCTATATTCACTGGTCCCTGTCTGTCTTGACTCACCACCTGAACCTGAGTCTGTCCACCACCTGATATCACTGTCCCTGTCTGTCTGACTCACCACCTAAACCGGAGTCTGTCCTCACCTGATATCACTCTCCTGTCTGTTCTGACTCACCACCTGAACCTGAGTCTGTCCACACCTGATATCCCACCCCTGTCTGTCTGACTCACCACCTGACCTCAGTCTGTCCACAACCTGATATCACTATCCCTGTCTTCTCGACTCACCACCTGAACCTGAGTCTCCCATCACCTGATATCACTGCTCCCCTGTCTGTCTGACTCAACCACCTAACCTAGTCACCACCTGAATCACTTCCCTTCTGTCTGACTCACCACCTGAACCTGAGTTTCCACCACGCCTGAATCACTGTCCCTGTCTGTCTGACTCACCACCTGAACCTGAGTCTGTCCACACCTGATATCACTGTCCCTGTCTGTCTGACTCACCATCGTAGGATTACAGTATATTGACATTGTATTGTTGTGTCTAACATGGTGATGTCTGAGACAACAAACGTTTCACATTTTAATTGATTTACTTTAGTAGGATAATAGATTTAGTGGATGTGATGTCTTTCAGCAGAGAAAACCGCGTCTATTGTTTTGGAGTGCTAGAAGGATGAATTAATCACTGGATCTCTGAAAGCAGTGCATTGATGAGGCGATAGGGCTTGTTAGACTGATCAAATGGAAAGTGATGGCTAGGCCTAATAGTTTTTATCCAAATTGCAGTGATTGAAAAAAAAGAACACTAGTCTGCACAATCGTTTATCAACTTCTACAGTAGTTGCCCAGCCTACAATTGCATTGTGGGGGTGTCAAATTCAGGCTCCGCCACACTTCTCACCATAATTGAAAAGTGTTTTTCCCTGTTCGTCGCACTAAGTGGAAATTTCCCCTAAGCGTGCCCCTCCTACCGGCGTCCAGTAAAAGCCAACATTTACAAATTGTCAGTGGCGAGTCGATGCAGAATCCGCTACTCACTGGAGTGAGAGGCGCGCGAAATACCTGTCAAGGAATTATGAGCGTGGATCGTCTATTTGATGAGCTTGGACACTTCAAAAGGTACCCAGAACAATAATGTAATTTCCACTTAAATTGCATTGAATTAACATAACTAATATCATAAACTTATTTTGTCCAGAGATTCTTTCATGTTTACTCGACAACCCTCCCTGGGCATATGACGACCTTACACCCCTCTTGTAGACAACATGGTTATTTTTATAGAACTACGGCGATTATTGTTCTATTGATGTTTAGTTAGCCTACATAGTAAGTATTGTAGTCCTTATAGTAAATGTTTCTTTATTTCTCTCTGCTAACAAAAGACAGCAGCTTTCTTCCTTCAAGTTGGTAAGAACTTGATTTTGGAGAGAAACATATGTAGTGCATTGCATCATTGGCGCGTTAAAATTGGATAAACATTCTCCATTAGAATAGCCTATAGTTCTTTGTTTCATTCTCACTATATTCAAAACACTTGATGTAGACCTATATTCAAGTTTGACCTATATACCTATATTCAGTTTGTTTTTTTTGTACATGGAGAATATTCTGTTTTTGTTAGGCTAAAACCCTCATTGTTTTTATATTACAGTAGGCTATCATAAATGATTGGGTGTCATTTTACTTCATTGTGCATTCATCAATCAGGGTGAAGTTATTTCTATGTGTTGGATAGTAAAGGGTTTCATTCCTTTGATGCAACTTCCTCATGTTGTCCTTTTATTGAACCCCTCGATTCCAGAACATAACTCCCCTCATCCCTCCTCCTCCTAGGTTCCAGAACATAACTCCCCTCATCTCTCCTCCTCCTAGGTTCCAGAACATAACTCCCCTCATTCTCTCCTCCTCCTAAGGTTCCAGAAACATAACCCCCTCATCTCATCCTCCTCCTAAGGTTAACAGAACATGTAACTTAGGTCCCTCATCTTCAGCTACTCCTAGATTACCGGTAATCATAACATACTGCTATCACGTCTCTCCTTCTCTATAGTGTTTCATGACAGATAACTAGCTCCTTCTATCCTGTTCTCAGCGCTCGCTCTCTCAGGTATACAGCAAAACACTAATTACTCGGCCTTATAACGCTCTCTTCCTCGGCCCTAAAGAGATCATAATTCAGAAGTCTACTGCCTCATGGCTCATCTTCACTCTCCTCCTACACTTTAGGTGATATGTTCTACGCAAGAGAAATTGGTTTCGCATTTTGTAAGTTGGAACACTTCCGATATTCGGTCACTAAGGACATGCCAGGCATTGCTAACCTTCCCCTCATCGTCTCCTCCCTCTCGGTTCCAGAACATACTCCCCCTCTACTCACTCTCCCCCTCTAGGATATGTGTTTGTCAGCGCCGACTAGACGCAGCCTCGAGTTGCATAACACAAGAGACGTCCTACGGCTCCGCTCGCTTGTTGTGTCCTAACTAGGTTCCAGAACATAACTCCCTCATCTCTCCTCCTCCTAGGTTCCAGAACATAACTCCCCTCATCTCTCCTCCTCCTAGGGTTCCAGAACATAACTCCCCTCATCTCTCCTCCTCCTAGGTTCAGAAAATAACTCCCCTCATCTCTCCTCCTCCTAGAGATTCCAATAACATACTCCCTCCTCTCCTCTCTCCTAGGTTCCAGAACATAACTCCCCTCATCTCTCCTCCTCCTAGGTTCCAGAACATAACTCCCCTCATCTCTCCTCCTCCTAGGTTCCAGAACATAATCCCCTATCTCTCCTCCTCCTAGGTTCCAGAACATAACCCCCTCATCTCTCCTCCTCGTAGTTCCAGAACATAACTCCCCTCTCTCCTCCTCCTGCGTTCCAGAACATAAACTCCCCTCATCACTCCTCCTCCCTAGGTTCCAGAACATAACTCCCCTCATCACTCCTCCTCCTAGGTTCCAGAACATAACTCCCCTCATCTCTCCTCCTCCTAGGTTCCAGAACATAACTCCCCTCATCTCTCCTCCTCCTAGGTTCCAGAACATAACTCCCCTCATCTCTCCTCCTCCTGGTTCCAGAACATAACTCCCCTCATCTTCTCCTCCTCCTGTCCAGAACATAACTCCCCTCATATCTCTCCTCCTCTGGTTCCAGAACATAACTCCCCTCATCTCTCCTCTCCTAGTTCCAGAACATAACTCCCCTCATCTCTCCTCCTCTCGGTTCCAGAACATACTCCCCTCATCTCTCCTCCTCCTGGTTCCAGAACATAACTCCCTCATCTCTCCTCCTCCTAGGTTCCAGAACATAATCCTCATCTCTCCTCCCCTAGGATCCAGAACATAACTCCCCTCATCTCCCTCCTCCTAGGTTCCAGAACATAACTCCCCTCACTCTCTCCTCCTAGGTTCCAGAACATAACTCCCCTCATCCCTCCTCTCCTAGGTTCCAGAACATAACTCCCCTCATCTCTCCCCTCCTCCTAGGTTCCAGAACATAACTCCCCTCATCTCTCCTCCTCCTAGGTTCCAGAACATAACTCCCCTCATCTTCTCCTCTCCTAGGTGGCCAGAACATAACTCCCTCATCTCTCCTCCTCTAGGTTCCAGAACATAACTCCCCTCATCTCTCCTCCTCCTAGGTTCCAGAACATAACTCCCCTCATCTCTCCTCTCTGCCTAGATTCCATAACATAAACTCCCCTCATCTCTCCTCTCCTAGGTTCCAGAACATAACTCCCTCAATCTCTCCTCCTCCTAGGTTCCAGAACAATAACTCCCCTCAATCTCCTCCTCCTGTAGGTTTCCGAGAACATAACTCCTGCTCATCTCTCTCTCCTAGGTTCCAGAAACAACTCCCCTCAATCTCCCTCCTAGATTCCAGAACACTAACTCCCCTCATCTCTCCTCCTCCTACGGTTCCAGAAACGAATAACTCCCTCATTCTCTCCTCCTGCTAGGCAGAAAAACTCCCTCTCCTCCTCTCCTAGGTAGAACATACCCTCATCTCTCCTCCCTAGGTTCCAGAACATAAACTTCCCCTCAATACTCGCTCCTCCTAGGTTCCAGAACATAACTCCCCTCATCACTCCTCCTCCTAGGTTCCAGAACATAACTCCCTCATCTCTCCTCCTCCTAGGTTCCAGAACATAACTCCCCTCATCTCTCCTCCTCCTAGGTTCCAGAACATAAACTCCCCTCATCTTCCTCCTCCTACGGTTCCAGAACATAACTCCCCTCATCTCTCCTCCTCCTAGGTTCCAGAACATAACTCCCCTCATCTCTCCTCCTCCTCGTTCCAGAACATAACTCCCCTCATTCTCCTCCTCCTCGGTTCCAGAACATAACTCCCCTCATCTCTCCTCCTCCTAGTTCCAGAACATAACTCCCCTCATCCTCCTCCTCCTAGGTTCCAGAACAATAACTCCCCTCATCTCTCTCCTCCTAGGTTCCAGAACATAACTCCCCTCATCTCTCCTCCTCCTAGGTTCCAGAACTAACTCCCCTCATCTCTCTCCTCTAGGTTCAGAACATAACTCCCCTCATCTCTCCTCCTCCTCGATTCCAGAACATAACTCCCCTCATCTTCCTCCTCCTAGGTTCCAGAACATAACTCCCCTCATCTCTCCTCCTCCTAGGTTCCAGACATTACTCCCCTCATCTCTCCTCCTCCTAGGTTCCAGAACATAACTCCCCTCATCTCTCCTCCTCCTCGATTCCAGAACATAACTCCCCTCATCTCTCCTCCTCCTCGATTCCAGAACATAACTCCCCTCATCTCTCCTCCTCCTAGGTTCCAGGCATGTCTGTACTTTGCTGCTGTCTTCCAGGCCATAGCCTGTGGAATCCACTACCTGGCCTCTGTGTTCCTTGTGGAGAGGCCAAGCTTTGTCTGCGCACCGCCCGGTAACGTAACTGACGTCCTGTACGGGAACTACACAGGTGCTTCCCTGGAGGAGGTGCTGCCGTTCTTTAAACCGGCGAACGGGCCCATGGTGGTGCGGACTGCGGAGGGCAAACAGTGGGAGCTCAGCACCTGCCAGCGAACCCAGCGGATTAACCCCACAGACTTTACCTACGAGCAGCTCGTCAACAGGACGACAGAGAAGTGCGACAGGAACTACCATTACGTGTACGACCACAGCGAGGTGTATCAGAGCATCGTGACAGACTGGGACCTAGTGTGTGACAGGGAATGGCTGGCCAAGCTGTGTCAGCCCACTTTTATGATTGGTGTGCTGGTCGGAGCGCTGGTGTTCGGGGACATCGCTGATAGGTAAGAGGAGCTTTCCCCACCTACCTATTCCCAAATATGGGGAATGTGTCTGCCCCCTGCGGTGTCCCTCCCCAGCTGTTCCCCTGTACCCTGTCTCTCCCTGGCTGTGCCCTGTACCCTGTCCCTCCCTGGCTGTGCCCCTGTACCCTGTCCCTCCCTGGCTGTGTCCCTGCACCCTGTCCCTCCCTGGCTGTGCCCCTGCACCCTGTCCCTCCCTGGCTGTGCCCCTGTACCCTGTCCCTCCCTGGCTGTGCCCCTGTACCCTGTCCCTCCCTGGCTGTGCCCCTGTACCCTGTACCTCCCTGGCTGTGCCCCTGTACCCTGTCCCTCACTGGCTGTGCCGCACAGCGCAGGGAAAGCTGTGACACACTGGTCTGGAAAGGAGGCCATTTGTTAATGCAATATTCACTCAGAAATTCACTTGTTTGGATTTGAAAATCCAGTGAGTGTTTTGAGTGAGAAAGAAACAGAGAGCCAACCAGTAAAAGGTTGGCTCTCTGCCCCCTTAATCAACACATTGTGCCGACAACATCAAAGAGCCATTCCGGACTCTGAAGTCAGGAGGACTTTGAGAGTTAGGTGTTACCCAGACTATCCTGAAAGGCCCAGGGGATATAGATGTACTGAGGGAAAGATAGAGGGATAGATGGGCCAGGTGTTAGGGGTGAGGGTTTATGGGCCTGGTGTGAGGGTTTATGGGCCTGGTGTGAGGGTTTATGGGCCTGGTGTTAGGGGTGAGGGTTTATGGGCCTGGTGTGAGGGTTTAATGGGCCTGGTGTTAGGGGTGAGGGTTCATAGGTCTGGCTGTTGGAGTGAGGGTTTATGGGCTGGTGGTTAGGGGTGATGGTTTATGGGTCTGTGTTTAGGGGTGAGGGTTTATAGGTCTGGTGTTAGGAGTGAGGGTTTATGGGCCTGGTGTTAGGGGTGATGGTTTATGGGCCTGGTGTGAGGGTTTATGGGCCTGATGTTAGGGGTGAGGGTTTATGGACTGGTGTTAGGGTGAGGGTTTATGGGCCTGGTGTTAGGAGTGAGGGGATATGGCCTGGTGTTAGGGTTTTGGGCCTGGTGTGAGGTTTATGGCCTGATGTTAGGGGTGAGGGTTCATGGACTGGTGTTAGGGGTGATGTTTATGGCCTGGTGTGAGGGTTTATGGGCCTGGTGTTAGGGGTGAGGGTTTATAGGTCTGGTGTTAGGGGTGAGGGTTTATGGGCCTGGTGTTAGGGGTGAGGTTTTATGGGCCTGGTGTTTGGTGTGAGGGTTTATGGGCCTGGTGTTAGGGGTGAGAGTTTATGGGCCTGGGTTAGGGGTGAGGGTTTATGGGCCTGGTGTTAGGGTGAGAGTTTATGGGCCTGGTGTTAGGGGTGAGGGTTTATGGGCCTGGTGTTTGGTGTGAGGGTTTATGGGCCTGGTGTTAGGGGTGAGAGTTTATGGGCCTGGTGTTAGGGTTTGGGCCTGGTATTAGGGGTGATGGTTTATGGCACTGGTGTGAGGGTTTATGGCCTGGTGTTAGGGGTGAGGGTTTATTCTCAGCGGGTCCTTAGAACTCCCAGCCTACCCTCCTCATCTCTCAAACCCATCAGTCTTCATGTCACCTCTTTCTCAGGCCAGAACAGAAAACAGGCAAACAGAGTGTGAAAGTGTGTGTTTGGGTAACAGTGTGTGTGGGGGTTCAGAGAGGCTTTTTCCGTAGGTGAATCTGACACTACAGGGTAACAGCCAGTCGACAGCTAGAGAGACAGTTTAAGACTCTTGGTACAGTGGGACATACAAGACCCCTGGCAGGATACGCCCAGTTGTCCAGACTAGAGGTCGACCGATTAATCGGAATGGACAATTAATTAGGGCCGATTTCAAGTTTCATAACAATCGGAAATCGGTATTTTTTACACCTTTATTTAACTAGTCAGTTAAGAACACATTCTTATTTTCAATGACGGTTCAGGGGCAGAACGACAGATTTTTAACCTTGTCAGCTCGGGGATTCAATCTTGCAACCTTACGGTTAACTAGTCCAACGTACCACCACTGCCTCTCATTGCACTCCACGAGGAGCCTGCCTGTTACGCGAATGCAGTAAGAAGCCAAGGTAAGTTGCTAGCTAGCATGGTTTTTTATAAGATAAGTTTAATAAATCAATCAATCATAATCACTAGTTAACTACACATGGTTGATGATATTACTAGTTTATCTAGCGTGTCCTGCGTTGCATATAATCGATGCGGTGCGCATTCGCGAAAAGGTACCTACCATAAACATCAATGCCTTTCTTAAAAATCAATACACAAGTATATATTTTTTAAACCTGCATATTTAGTTAATATTGCCTGCTAACATGATTTTCTTTGTGTCACTTCTCGTGCAACAGAGTCAGGGTATATGCAGCAGTTGGGCACCTGGCTCGTTGCGAACGGTGTGAAGACTATTTCTTCCTAACAAAAACAGCCAACTTCGCCAAACGGGGATGATTTAACAAGCGCATTTGCGAAAAAAGCACAATCATTGCACGAATGTACCTAACCATAAACATCAATGCTTTCTCTTAAATAAATACACAGAAAGTATATATTTTGAAACCTGCATATTTAGCTAAAAGAAATCCAGGGTTAGCAGGCAATATTAGACCAGGTGAAATTGTGTCACTTCTCTTGCGTTCATTGCACGCAGAGTCAGGGTATATGCAACAGTTTTGGCCGAACTAATTTGCCTGAATTTTACGTAATTATGACATAACATTGAAGGTTTGTGCAATGTAACAGGATATTTAGACTTATGGATGCATCCCGTTAGATTAAAATATGGAACGGTTACGTATTTCACTGAAATATAATGTTTTTGTTTTCGAGATGATCGGTTTCCGGATTCGACCATAATTAATGACCTAGGCTGTATTTTCGGTGTGTTATTATGTTATAATTGAGTCTATGAATTTGATTAGAGCAGTCTGACTGAGCAGGTAGCGCCAGCAGGACTCGTAAGCATTCATTTCAACGCACTTTATGCGTTTTGCCCAGCAGCTCTTCGCTGTGCTTCCAGCCTATCAACTCTCCGAGATTAGGCTGGTGTAACGAGTGAAATGTGAAATGCTAGCTAAGTTAGGCAAGGCGGTGGTGCTCTAATAGCGTTAAACGCTACATTGCTCTGAGACTTTGGAGTGTTTGTTCCTTGCGCTCTGCAGTGGTAACGCTACTTCGAGAGTGGTGTTGTCGATGTGTTCTCGTTCGAGCCCAGGTGGAGCGAGGAGAGGGAGGAAGTATACTGTTCACTGGCAATATCTAAAGTGGCCTATAAGAAATCCAAATTAGTAAGGTTAATGAAAATAAAATGGTATAGCAGGGAAATAGTCCTATAATTCCTATAATAACTACAACCTAAAACTTCTTACCTGGGAATATTGAAGACTCATGTTAAAAGGAACCACCAGCTTTCTCATGTTCTGTGCAAGGAACTTAAACGTTAGCTTTTTTTACATGGCACATATTGCACTTTTTTACTTTCTTCTCCAACACTTTGTTTTTGCATTATTTGAACCAAATTGAATATGTTTCATTATTTATTTGAGGCTAAATTGATTTTATTGATATATTATATTAAGTTAAAATAAATGTTCATTCAGTATTGTTGTAATTGTCATAATTACAAATACATTTTAAAAAATCGGGCCAATTAATCGATATCGTTTTTTGGTCCTCCAATAATCGGCATCGTTATCGCCGTTGAAAAATCATAATCGGTCGACCTCTAGTCCAGACAGGACAGGAGAGGCCTGCCAAAGCCAGAAGAGGTACCTGGATCCAGCTACAGCTAGGTCCCTAGCCTGAGTCATGGTCTAGGTGTCCACTATTTAGAGAATGGGGCACTCAGTTGAACCCTCATGCCCACAAACCCATTCCCTGAGCTGGGACTGAGGGGTGAGAGTGTGCCTACCTGGGCTGTATCGTTATGGGCTGTTGGATAGTTTTTTAGGCAGTTTTTGAGATTCTAATAAGGCATTTTGACCTCTTATTTGTGACTGATAGTGATGACCCATGCAGAAGAGTGGCAGCCTGTGGTGTTGTGAAACTGTTTGTGTTGTGGATTGGAACCTATATATTACCAGTTCAAAGTTCCATAGTGTGTTCACTTTGAATGTTGTCGCTATGCATTCTATGCTGCTTGTGTGTACTATGGCTGGACAACCTTGTGGTACCAGTCAATATGGTGGGGTATAGGACAGCATGGCATTAAGAGATCACATCCTATTCAGTTTGAGTTTGAGTTTATTTTTATTTTTACAGGGACAGTGCACATTAATCAACGTTTCAGTAAAAGTGCCGGTTTTAGCCAACCGGCTAATTTTCAACCGCAGTCCCTGGGCAGGTTATTAAAAACAATTACAATATAGACAATAGCAACATAGAACAAGCAAGACATAGCAACAYAGGACAAGCAAGACAKAGCATACAGACAGAGCAACATAGGACAAGCAAGACGTAGCATACAGACAGAGCAACATAGAACAAAAAGCAGCAAGACAAAATTCATAAAAGCAACAAAGTGTTTCCACACCTTACAAGTTACAGACAACAGACATGGAAAGCGGCAACACACAGCTAGGGACCATGTTCACAAATCTGATTGACCTTTAGCCATGTCTTCAAGCATTTTGTGAAAGTGTGATATGTGGTGCAGTTATGTGTGTCTGATGGCAGTGTATTCCAGACATGGGAAGCTCTCACAGAGAATGCAGATTTACTAAAGGTGCTTTTCCTTAGGGGAACTATACAGTCACCTCTCATGGCAGACCTTGTGGATCTGCTGCCATATGTCTGGGTTTTCTGTTTAACAAAAATATTGAGTGGAGGGGGAGCCAGGCCATTAAGGATCTTGAATACAAGACATGCGTCGGTGTATTGCACAAGATTTTCCCAACTCAAGAGCTCATGCTTTCTCAGGATGTGACAATGATGATGGCTATTGGGCTTCCTATCAAGCACTTTGAGAGCCTGTTTGTAGACAGACTGAATAGGTTTTAATGTTGTGTGTAGTCATACTTATTGTGCAACGGTAGATCTAACTAATGTAATAGGACACCATACACATTGTTGTTTCCTCCACATGGACGCTCCCGTGTTTTTCTTAGCTTGTTTACTTTGTTGTAACGGAGCCCAACTTTGTATCTAGATTGTCTTCCCTTTGTATTTACAGAATTAGAAGTCATCGAGATGATTAAGATTTCCAATTTCAATCAATAAGTATTTCGTTCTTCCCAGCTTATCTTTGTAGTTCGAGGGCTCAGGGGAGGTGGGGGTTGGGGGGTGGAAAGAAAGATGAAGAGAGAGAGAGTGCGAAACGAGAGACGATGACAAGGCGGAGTAGAATAATGATGGAATAGTTGTAAGTGTGATTCTTCAGCGGCGTCCTCGTATGGTTTTGAAGTGGCGGGTTCTGTGGCCGTTGCGCACATGCCCATCCCGGTTCACATTCCTGTGAGCGGCTCAGAACCTCAATGGGATCTTCGCTCTCCTCTCTTACTGTAATTACATTTCTTCAGATAATATCAAAGATCGTATTTCTGTGTGTACGATTTCGTGCACCTCTAATGCATGCAGCCAAAGAATTCACTGACTACATCTGCTTTCTTCTCCTCCTCTCCTCTCATCCCCTCTCCCTCTTTTCGGTACCAGAAGCGCGACTGTTATTGTGGCTAGTCATTGATTTGTGCCTTCCTCTATCTAGTCCATGCTACGTTGGTCATTGTGAGGTATCAGAGTCATGGTGTTGAGGTGTAGGATCATCGGTTACAGAAGCAGTGAACTAACAAAATACTAGCGATTACCTAAAACTAGGGGAATAAAACGTTTGCGAACGAAAACAGGTCAATTCTCTCGGAACCTACACCACTTTGCTCGACAGAGTCAAATTAGAGTCCACATTAACTTCAGGCTTGTAGCGGTGTTACCACCTATTCAACGTGCCTCCCCATGGCCTTCACTGACCAGGACTGCAGAGATGCATATGGCCATCATTTATATTTACGACTCGATGTCCACATGAAGTTGAAAACATATACAAGCTGATATGTATTCTACTGGAGTATTACAGTATCCATGGCATCTACCCACAAGAGGCAGGGGATTCGATGATCATGCTAATTCCACTGAAAGTGCACACGTATACCCACGAACAACACCACACACACTGACACACAACACACACAACACACACACACACACACACACACACACACACAACACACACACACCACACAACACACCACACCACACACACACTTACACACCTGCGAACTATGATGTCCGCATATCCTACACAGAGGAGGGCTCGGCTGTTTTGATCCAGTGCAG
>NW_019942806.1:139140-151978 GCF_002910315.2 Salvelinus sp. IW2-2015 | reverse complement strand
GAAGTATGTCTCTTCTCTACAAAGGGGTGTCAAATCTACGGGCAAAGCGGGGTTTGATAAAGATGTACTCAAAATGACTAAAACATCATTACTGGTAGAATATAATATGTACCATTCCACCGGTCTTGAGTGGTCCAGCTCCTAATTTAAAATTTACTGAATGACAGTCTGGGGCATTGCAAAATTGTTGACAACCCGCTCCTGAACTTATGTCAGTCAGGATGACATCAGCACAACAAGGCGTTGGTGCACTATTAACTGTACCCCTAACAGTAATCAGACTTTTTCACATCCCCCCCCCCCCCCCTCTCTCCCTCTCTTTCTCTCTCTCTCTCCTCTGTCTCTGTCTCTCTCTCCTCTGTCTCTCTCTCCTCTGTCTCTCAGGGTTGGCAGACAGAGGATCCTGATGATCACCAGCCTGTGCCAGTTTGTGTTTGGTGTAAGCGTGGCATTTACGGGGAACTACTACCTATTTATGTTCATACGCTTCCTGCTCGCCATGGTGAGTGTGTGTGTGGAGAGGAATGTAGTGTAAGGCCTGCAGTAAGAAGACACTCAATAAAATATTCTCTTATGGGGAAACTTTACTTGACATTTCAAACTCATCTCCCATAGACATACTGTGAGTTCTTGATTTATGCAGAAGTCAAGTTCAGGAATGCAGTTATATTCATACATTAGTTAGTATTCATAGAGTATTTGTATTTGTCAGTATTAGTTAATATTAGCAGGCCACAAGGCTATAAAATGTTGCTTACATAGTAGGTCCTATGTTGTGCCCAGACACAAACCCTCCCTGTGCTGCTCATAACAGAACACATATACACACATTCTCAGTCTTACAGCCAGGTGTCTGTTCAACCCTACATTCTCTCTGACCATAGGCCATATTCTGTTGTTCGTATTGTGGTCTGTAAACCCTGTAAGAGTTACAGATTTGAAAGGCCGTTTTAGAAACCACAAGCACAACCTACCAGACTATTTCCTGTGTATATATGTTAGCGTGTGTGTGCATGTTTATGCTAATGCTTGTATGTCTGTGAGCTGTTTGGGCTAATATCTGGGTCATTCCCTGAGGATAAGGTCTAACCACAGTCTGCTCTCAGGATCTATTTACTAAACACAGACCAGAGGATAACACACATCAGAGACTTGCGTCAGGCATTAGATTTATGCATCAAGAGTAAAGTGTGTGTGTGTGTGTGTGTGTGTGTGTGTGTCTGTCTCTGTGTGTGTAGCCTATATGTGATTTGAGGCTCTTGCCCTGTGTTGTGTTCCAATGTCCCCCCCCTCTCTTTCTGCAGGTGTCTAGTGGCTACCTTGTGGTGGTGTTTGTGTACGTGACCGAGTTCACCGGCAACAAGGTACGCACGTGGACCTCCATGCACGTGCACGCCGCCTTTGCCACGGGCGTCATGATGGTAGCAATCATGGGCTACCTGGTGCGGACCTGGCGGAGCTATCAGATCATCCTCTCCACCTGCACCTCCCCCTTCCTCTTCTTCTGCTGGAAGTTCCCAGAGACGCCCTTCTACCTGATGGCTAAGGGGAGGCTCAAGGAGACTCAGGTCTTGCTGGACTCCATTGCCCGCTTCAACGGGCTGGAGCCTGGCCGCTTGAGGGCCGAGAACCTCCTGGAACCCGAGGAGGCTCTGCTGGAGAAGGAGGTGGCAGCGGGGGTAGCCCAGCCGGCAGAGCCCGAGAAGAAGCTGAGCATCCTGGACCTGTTTGGGACGTGGAGGATGGCGTGGAGGACAGTGACGGTGGGGGCCGTGTGGTTCATCAGCAGCCTGGGCTACTACGTCTTCTCCCTGGGCTCTGTTAACCTGGGGGGCAACCAGTACATCAACCTCTTCCTGGCTGGTGAGACTGTGATGGGGGTGTGTGTGGGTGGGGCATATGATGTGTATGTACTGTGTTAGGGGTGATTATAGGAGTGACCACCAAGCTGTATATATTTAGGGGAGTGACCACCAAGCTGTATATATTTACTTCCCTATCAAGCAAAAATGTATTCATATAGTACATGTAGATGGTCATGGACAGATGAGCATTCTATACACTGAACTAAAGCTGCTGAACTCTACTACTGTATATGTGGCTGATGTTGATACTGAGACAGTATGGGCTGGCTGAGGTAGCTATAGACAGACAGACAGGGAGTGTTGTGTGGTGCTGCTGCTAGGTGTTGCTGGTACTGCTGCTAGCTGGTGTTGCTGCTGCTAGCTGGTGGTGCTGCTAGCTGGTGTTGCTGCTGCTAGCTGGTGTTGTTGCTGCTGCTAGCTGGTGGTGCTGCTGCTAGCTGGTGTTGCTGCTGCTGGTGTTGCTGCTGCTTAGCTTGGTGCTTGCTGCTGGTAGCTGTGCTGCGGCTAGCTGTTGCTGCTAGCTGGTGGTGCTTTAGCTGGTGTGGTGTGCTGCTGCTAGCTGGGTCTGCTGCTTGCTAGCTGGTGGTGCTGCTGCTAGCCTGGGTGTTGCTGCTCTAGCTGGTGCTGCTGCTAGCTGGTGCTGCTGCTGGTATCTGGTGCTGTGGTGCTGCTGCTAGCTGGGCTGCTGCTAGCTGGTGTTGCTGCTGCTAGCTGGTGTTGCTGCTGCTAGCTGGTGGTGCTGCTATGGTACTCCTGGTGCTCTCTGGTACCTGGTGCTGCTGCTAGCTGGTGTTGCTGCTGCTAGCTGGTGGTGCTGCTGCTAGTGCTGCTGCTAGCTGGTGTTGCTGCTGCTAGCTGGTGGTGCTGCTGGTATCTGGTGCTGCTGCTAGCTGGTGTTGCTGCTGCTAGCTGGTGCTGCTAATTCAGGCTCCTACAGCGACAGACAAAGGTGTGTTTATTCAGACACAGCTACTTTTGGCCATGTAAACACGGTCTGTGTCTGGTCTGTCCCATGGCTCTGCCTGTTGACTATTCTGTGTTTACTATTCTGTTTATTCTACAGGAAGGATTCTTGACAGAATACTGCTTTGGGCTTTAAGTTAATGTCTGGGCACCTACACTGTAAACAGACAACTGTTTAAAACTGGATGGCTAGCCGTTGGATGTATACATAGTTTTAAAGTCAATACCTAATGTGTGTGTGGTGAGCAACAGAACTAGTTTTCTCCAGTTCTGGTTTCATTAAGGGAAGATCAGGGCCATTTCCCAAAAGCATCGTAAGCACTAAGATAATCTTTTGTACATTTAGTTTCAGTGGAATTACAATTATCTTAGTGCTACAATGCTTTTGGGACCTGCCCAGGTCAGTAAGATACAATATCTTTTTTAACCATGATTCACTTTGTTAGACACAAAAATATCTCACTACTGTAGATTTTTAGGCTAGGTACTTGTGGGATGTAATGAGGGCAATGAGAATAATGTAATAAGCCTATATTGTGTTTGGAAGATATGTGTTTGAAGAAAGAGCCACAAACCCCACTTCCTCCTCAGAGTAAGCCTAGCTGTCTGTGGCCCTCTTTTTGGCTGCACTTTAGATCAATTGTGAAACTCAGAGGAAGTGCCATCTAGCAAGCTCTTTTCTCTATGCTCTTAAGTATCAAAGATTAAACAGTCTCGTCACTAGGACCTTTCAGTCAAATTACGGGCAATGCTGGCCCAGTTCCAGATGTCACCTCACAGAATGTCACAATGCCAGCCTTGCCCGCTGTCTTGCTCTGACATCCTTTGTGATTGTCTGTTTCCAGGTGCGGTGGAGTTCCCCTCCTACCTGATTGGCTGTTATGCGATGGACCGGGTGGGCAGGAAGAGGACATGTGCTCCGGCTCTGCTGCTGACTGGAATGACCTGCATGCTCATCATTGTGGTGCCAAACGTATGTACAAGTAATCACGTGTGGGTATGTGTGTGTATGTGTGGGTGTGTGTGAGCGAGAGAGAAATCAAAGGATAGGAGCAAGTGTGACAAATCCCTTAAAGCCACTATTATTAAAACAAGGAAAGGAGTCAACATTATACCACAGGGTCAGCCTACCCTGACTACCTGGTCTTATTTACCCAGAGTGCACAGTGATATGAATTGAGCTAATCCAATCTGTCCCGTCCATCTTAAGTCAGTCTTGTGGTAATGTGTGTGTTTTGACACATGCTACACATCTTCACTGCAGAACGTTTCAAACCTAATGTGACCCTGGAGATCCGTCTGAGACTTAAACAGATGGATGGGTAACCATTCAGGATTCATTTTAGTAGAAATGGCCTGTGCACAGAAGTTTACATGCCCTGACCTAAACCCTTCACCTTAAACCTATCTCTAACTGTAACCTGACCAACACTGGCCAATATGTGTGCAGGTGCGCGTGCGTGTGTGTTTCTAAGTGGTGGGATTCAACAGGTTTGTTCCAGCAGCAGCCAATAGTTTTCTGCCCTCAGCAGGGAGGGATCTCCATATCTGTTACTAATGGGCCGTAGCCAGGCACATGCACAGATGGGCTCTATCTTTAGCCAAAGGGCCAAGAAATCAACCTGCTCCTCCAAACGCCTGTACACAGCCCTGTCCACCACAGCCGCAGGCCACCAGAGAGAGAGAGGCCTGTTATAGTATAGTCTACTGTGGATTTGCTGCGTCATGGAAACAGCCTGAGTTATAGTACTGCAGGTGCACTAGGTTGAGCTGGTTGAGCTGGAGGAGAGTTATACTGCCATACTCCAGCCCAGTGTTCATTTGGTACTATTTTTTTATTTAGTCTAAGTCATTTTGACTATAATACCATTAAGTCTTAGTCACATTTTTGTAATTTGAATAATGATTTAGTCTAGTTATTGTCAAAATTATGAAAACAGTGGGCATTTTAGTCATCTAATGCCCTTTCTTTTTAGTCAGAATTTTCGTCACATCACATTTGTACTGCCTCAATAACCTACAGAACAAATGAATCACTGACTTCCGTGTTCACAAACATGCATAGCTTTTCCTACCTATTTTTCTGCATAAAATCCTATCGCATGCTTCTCTTCTCAGAAGAACACATTACTCTGCAGCAGATTAAAAATCACACCCCTTGACAGGGCTCTAACATTTTCCTCTGTGCCACCAACTTTTTCAGTTGGTGGCACCAGCCCATGATTTGGTCTCCCCAGTTCTCTTTAGCGGGATAACGCAAAAAAAGTGTTATCATTAAAATCAAATCAAGAATGTATTTGTCACATGCGCCTAATACAACAGTTGTAGACCTTACTGTGAAATGCTTACTTACAAGCCCTTAACCAACAATGCAGTTCAAGAAATCGAATCAAACAAAAAGTAACACAAGAAATATACATAACAATAACGAGGCTATATACAGGGGGTACCGGTACTGAGTCAGTGTACAGGGCTACAGGTTAGTCGAGGTAATTTGTGAAGTGTCTATTCATAGATAATGAACAGTGAGTAGCAGCAGTGTAAAAACAAAGGGGGGGAGGGGTCTTCAATATAAATTGTCCTGGTGGCCATTTGATTAGTTGTTCAGCAGTCTTAAGGCTTGGGGGTAGAAGCTGTTAAGGAGCCTTCTGGATCAAGACTTGGCGCTCCGGTACCACTTTCCATGCGGTAGCAGAGAGAACAGTCTATGACTTGGATGACTGGAGTCTTTAAACATTTTTGGTGCCTTCCTCAGACACCCGTCTAGTATATAGGTCCTGGATGACAGGAAGCTTGGCCCCAGTGATGTACTGGGCCGTACGCACTACCCTTTGTAGCGCCTTACGGTCAGATGCTGAGCAGTTGCTATACCAGGTGGTGATGCAACCGGTCAGGATGCTCTCTATGGTGCAGCGGTAGAACTTTGAGGATCTGGGGACCCATGCCGAATCTTTTCAGTCTCCCGAGGGGGAAAAGTTGTTGTCGTGCCCTCTTTACAACTGTCATGGTGTGTTTGGACCATGATAGTTTGTTGATGTGTTAATGGGGGCGTGTTTGGGACCCCTTTTCCTATAGTCCACGATCAGCTCCTTTGTCTTACTCACATTGAGGGAGAGGTTGTTGTCCTGGCACCACACTGCCAGGTCTCTGACCTCCTCCCTATAGGTTGTCTCATCGTTTTCGGTGATCAGGCCTACCACTGTTGGGTCGTCAGCAAACTTAATGATGGTGTCAGAGTCGTGCTTGGCCACACTGTCATGGATGAACAGGGAGTACAGGAGGGGACTAAGCACGCACCCCGGAGGGGCCCCAGTGTTGAGGATCAGCGTGGCAGCGTGTGTTGTTGCCTACCCTTACCAACTGGGGGCGGCCCATCAGGAAGTCCAGGATCCAGTTGCAGAGGGAGGTGTTTAGTCCCAGGGTCCTTAGCTTAGTGATGCGCTTTGGAGGCACTATGGTGTTGAACGCTGCGCTGTAGTCAATGAACAGCATTCTCACATAGGTGTTCTTTTTGTCCAGGTGGGAAAGGGCAGTGTGGCGTGCGATTGAGATTGCGTCATCTGTGTATCTGTTGGGGCAGTATGCGAATTGGAGTGGGTCTAGGGTTTCTGGCATGATGGTGTTGATGTGAGCCATGACCAGCCTTTCAAAGCACTTCACCGACGTGAGTGCTACAGGGCAGTAATCATTTAGGGTTACCTTCACTTTCTTAGGCACAGGGACTATGGTGGTCTGTTTGAAACATTTAGGTATTACAGACTCGGCCAGGGAGAGGTTGAAAATGTCAGTGAAGACACTTGCCAGTTGGGGTCCGTGCATGCTTTGTGTACACGTCCTGGTAACCGGTCTGGCCCCGCGGCTTTTGAATGTTGACCTGTTTAAAGGTCTTGCTCACATCGGCTACGGAGAGCGTGATCACACAGTCATCCGGAACAGCTAGTGCTCTCATGCATGTTTCAGTGTTGCTTGCCTCGAAGCGAGCATAAAAGGCACTTAGCTTTTAGGCTCGCATCACTGGGCAACTCTCGCGTCACTGGGCAACTCTTTGCTAGGTTTCTCTTTGTAGCCCTGCCACATCCGACGAATGTCAGAGCCAGTGTAGTAGGATTCAATCTTAGTCCTGTATTGACGCTTTGTCTGTTTGATGGTTCGTCTGAAGGCATAACGGGATTTCTTATAAGCGTCCAGATTAGTGTCCCGCTCCTTGAAAGCGGCAGCTCTAGCCTTAAGCTTGGTGCGGATGTTGCCTGTAATCCATGGTTTCTGGTTGGGAAATGTACGTACGGTCACTGTGGGGACGACGTCGTTGATGCCCTTACTGATGATGTTGGTGACTGAGGTGGTATACTCCTCAATGCCATTGAATGAATTCTGGAACATATTCCAGTCTGTGTTAGGAAAACAGTCCTGTAGCGTAGCATCACCTTAAAGTAATTTGCAGTGTTTTAGATTATGCAGTAGACTACTGAGATGGTAGGCTTTAGCAATAAGGCACAAGAAGGTGTGGTATATGGCCAATATACCACGGCTAAGGACTGTTCTTATGCACAACGCGGAGTGCCTGAATACAGCCCTTAGCCGTGGTATATTGGCCATATACCACAAACCCCAAGGTCTCTTATTCCAATTATGAACTGGTTACCAACGTAATTAGAGCAGTAAAAATGTTTTTGTCATATCTGTGGAATGTGTTCTGATATACCATGGCTGTCAGCCAATCAGCATTCAGGGCCGAGTTTATAATATTCAATTAATAAGTTGTTTCATCTAACATGTCCAAGCAGGAATACATGATTCACGATATTGTGATGTGCAACCTAACCTATTGATTGTCATTAATTATTATTTGACAATAGGCTTTTGCTTTTACTGTTAAAATAGGGTTCCAGAATATTATGAATTTTGTGGTTCAATAGAGATGAATTTGCCTACATCTTTATGTGAACTAATATCATAGGCAAATTTATTTTTGGGCTTATTCACCACATGGGAAGTGAAAACTCCAAACAAATTAACTAGATGGCTAACAGTAAATATAATACCACTGCTAGTAGTCATGTACTAAAAACAGTAAATATAATACCCACTGCTAGTAGTCATGTACTAATCTAACAGTAAATATAATACCCACTGCTAGTAGTCATGTACTACTATAACAGCACATATAATACCCACTGCTAGTACTGTAGTCATGTACTAATCTAACAGTACATACAATACCCACTGCTAGTACTGTAGTCATGTACTAATCTAACAGTACATACAATACCCACTGCTAGTACTGTAGTCATGTACTAATCTAACAGTACATATAATACCCACTGCTAGTAGTCATGTACTACTATAACAGCACATATAATACCCACTGCTAGTAGTCATGTACTAATCTAACAGTACATATAATACCCACTGCTAGTAGTCATGTACTAATCTAACAGTAAATATAATACCCACTGCTAGTAGTCATGTACTAATCTAACAGTACATATAATACCCACTGCTAGTAGTCATGTACTAATCTAACAGTACATAGAATACCCACTGCTTGTAGTCATGTATTAATATAACAGTAAATATAATACCCACTGCTAGTAGTCATGTATTAATCTAACAGTAAATATAATACCCACTGCTAGTAGTCATGTATTAATATAACAGTACATATAATACCCACTGCTAGTAGTCATGTATTAATATAACAGTACATATAATACCCACTGCTAGTAGTCATGTACTAATCTAACAGTAAATATAATACCCACTGCTAGTAGTCATGTACTAATCTAACAGTACATATAATACCCACTGCTAGTAGTCATGTACTAATCTAACAGTACATAGAATACCCACTGCTAGTAGTCATGTACTAATCTAACAGTACATAGAATACCCACTGCTAGTAGTCATGTACTAATATATCAGTAAATATAATACCCACTGCTAGTAGTCATGTATTAATATAACAGTAAATATAATACCCACTGCTAGTAGTCATGTACTAATCTAACAGTACATATAATACCCACTGCTAGTAGTCATGTACTAATATAACAGTAAATATAATACCCACTGCTAGTGGTCATGTATTAATATAACAGTAAATATAATACCCACTGCTAGTAGTCATGTACTAATATAACAGTAAATGTAATAACCCAGTGCAGTAGTCATGTATTATATAACAGTACATATAATACCCACTGCTAGTAGTCATGTACTAATCTAACAGTACATATAATACCCACTGCTAGTAGTCATGTACTAATATAACAGTACATATAATACCCACTGCTAGTAGTCATGTATTAATATAACAGTACATATAATACCCACTGCTAGTAGTCATGTACTAATCCAACAGTACATATAATACCCACTGCTAGTAGTCATGTATTAATATAACAGTACATATAATACCCACTGCTAGTAGTCATGTACTAATCTAACAGTACATATAATACCACTGCTAGTAGTCATGTATTAATATAACAGTACATATAATACCCACTGCTAGTAGTCATGTATTAATATAACAGTACATATAATACCCACTGCTAGTAGTCATGTTACTAATCTAACAGTACATATAATACCCACTGCTAGTAGTCATGTACTAATCTAACAGTACATATAATACCCACTGCTAGTAGTCATGTATTAATCTAACAGTACATATAATACCACTGCTAGTAGTCATGTACTAATATAACAGTAAATATATACCCACTGCTATTAGTCATGTATTAATCTAACAGTAAATATAATACCCACTGCTATTAGTCATGTACTAATCTAACAGTACATAGAATACCCACTGCTAGTAGTCATGTACTAATATATCAGTAAATATAATACCCACTGCTAGTAGTCATGTCTAATATAACAGTACATATAATACCCACTGCTAGTAGTCATGTATTAATATAACAGTACATATAATACCCACTGCTAGTAGTCATGTACTAATCTAACAGTACATATAATACCCACTGCTAGTAGTCATGTACTAATTAACAGTACATATAATACCCACTGCTAGTAGTCATGTACTAATCTAACAGTACATAATAACCACTGCTAGTAGTCATGTACTAATATATCAGTAAATATAATACCCACTGCTAGTAGTCATGTATTAATATAACAGTACATATAATACCCATGCTAGTAGTCATGTATTAATATAACAGTACATATAATACCCACTGCTAGTAGTCATGTACTAATCTAACAGTACATATAATACCCACTGCTAGTAGTCATGTACTAATCTAACAGTACATATAATACCCACTGCTAGTAGTCATGTACTAATCTAACAGTACATATAATACCCACTGCTAGTAGTCATGTACTAATCTAACAGTACATATAATACCCACTGCTAGTAGTCATGTACTAATCTAACAGTACATATAATACCCACTGCTAGTAGTCATGTATTAATATAACAGTAAATATAATACCCACTGCTAGTAGTCATGTATTAATCTAACAGTACATATAATACCCACTGCTAGTAGTCATGTATTAATATAACAGTACATATAATACCCACTGCTAGTAGTCATGTATTAATATAACAGTACATATAATACCCACTGCTAGTAGTCATGTACTAATCTAACAGTACATATAATACCCACTGCTAGTAGTCATGTATTAATATAACAGTAAATATAATACCCACTGCTAGTAGTCATGTATTAATATAACAGTACATATAATACCCACTGCTAGTAGTCATGTATTAATATAACAGACATATAATACCCACTGCTAGTAGTCATGTATTAATATAACAGTACATATAATACCCACTGCTAGTAGTCATGTACTAATCTAACAGTAAATATAATACCCACTGCTAGTAGTCATGTATTAATATAACAGTAAATATAATACCCACTGCTAGTAGTCATGTATTAATATAACAGTACATATAATACCCACTGCTAGTAGTCATGTATTAATATAACAGTACATATAATACCCACTGCTAGTAGTCATGTACTAAATAACAGTACTATAATACCCACTGCTAGTAGTCATGTATTAAATAACAGTACATATATACCCACTGTAGTAGTCATGTATTATCAACAACATATAATACCCACTGCTAGTAGTCATGTACTAATATAACAGTAAATTAATACCCACTGCTAGTAGTCATGTATTAATATAACAGTACATATTATACCCACTGCTAGTAGTCGTACTAATATAACAGTACATATAATACCACTGCTAGTAGTCATGTACTAATCTAACAGTACATATAATACCCACTGCTAGTAGTCATGTATTAATATAACAGTACATATAATACCCACTCTAGTAGTCATGTATTAATATAACAGTAACATATAATACCCACTGCTAGTAGTCATGTACTAATCTAACAGTACATATAATACCCACTGCTAGTAGTCATGTACTAATCTAACAGTACATATATACCCACTGCTAGTAGTCATGTATTAATATAACAGTACATATAATACCCACTGCTAGTAGTCATGTACTAATCTAACAGTAAATATAATACCCACTGCTAGTAGTCATGTATTAATATAACAGTACATATAATACCCACTGCTAGTAGTCATGTACTAATCTAACAGTACATATAATACCCACTGCTAGTAGTCATGTATTAATATTAACAGTACATATAATACCCACTGCTAGTAGTCATGTACTAATCTAACAGTACATATAATACCCACTGCTAGTAGTCATGTTTAATATAAAGTACATAAATACCACTGCTAGTAGTCATGTATAATTAACAGTACATATAATACCCACTGCTAGTAGTCATGTACTAATCTAACAGTACATATAATACCCACTGCTAGTAGTCATGTACTAATTAACAGTACATATAATACCCACTGCTAGTAGTCATGTACTAATATAACAGTACATATAATACCCACTGCTAGTAGTCATGTATTAATATAACAGTAACATATAATACCCACGCTAGTAGTCATGTACTAATCAACAGTACATATAATACCCACTGCTAGTAGTCATGTATTAATATAACAGTACATATAATACCCACTGCTAGTAGTCATGTATTATTAACAGTACATATAATACCCACTGCAGTAGTCATGTACTAATCTAACAGTACATATAATACCCACTGCTAGTAGTCATGTATTAATATAACAGTACATATAATACCCACTGCTAGTAGTCATGTATTATATCTAACAGTACATATAATACCCACTGCTAGTAGTCATGTACTAATCACTACATATAATACCACTGCTAGTAGTCATGTACAATCTAACAGTACATATAATACCCACTGCTAGTAGTCATGTATTAATCTAACAGTACATATAATACCCACTGCTAGTAGTCTTGATAATCAACAGTACATTAATACCCACTGCTAGTAGTCATGTACTAATATAACAGTAAATATATACCCACTGCTATTAGTCATGTATTAATCTAACAGTAAATATAATACCCACTGCTATTAGTCATGTACTAATCTAACATACATAGAATACCCACTGCTAGTAGTCATGTACTAATCTAACAGTACATAGAATACCCACTGCTAGTAGTCATGGTACTAATATATCAGTAAATATAATACCCATGCTAGTAGTCATGTATTAATATAACAGTACATATAATACCCACTGCTAGTAGTCATGTATTAATATAACAGTACATATTAATACCCACTGCTAGTAGTCATGTATATTAACAGTACATATAATACCCACTGCTAGTAGTCATTACTAATCTAACAGTACATATAATACCCACTGCAGTAGTCATGTATTAATATAACAGTACATATAATACCCACTGCTAGTAGTCATGTACTAATCTAACAGTACATATAATACCCACTGCTAGTAGTCATGTATTATATTAACAGTAAATATAATACCCACTGCTAGTAGTCATGTATTAATATAACAGTACATAAATACCCACTGCTAGTAGTTCATGTACTAATCTAACAG
>NW_019942806.1:109949-139115 GCF_002910315.2 Salvelinus sp. IW2-2015 | reverse complement strand
GCTAGTAGTCATGTACTAATCTAACAGTACATATAATACCCACTGCTAGTAGTCATGTATATATAACAGTACATATAATACCCACTGCTAGTAGTCATGTATAATATAACAGTACATATAATACCCACTGCTAGTAGTCATGTACTAATCTAACAGTACATATAATACCCACTGCTAGTAGTCATGTAACTAATCTAACAGTACATATAATACCCACTGCTAGTAGTCATGTATTAATATACACAGTACATATAATACCCACTGCTAGTAGTCATGTATAATCTAACAGTACATATAATACCCACTGCTAGTAGTCATGTACTAATATAACAGTAAATATAATACCACTGCTAGTAGTCATGTACTAATCTAACAGTAATATATAACCCACTGCTAGTAGTCATGTACTAATCTAACAGTACATAAATACCCACTGCTAGTAGTCATGTACTAATCTAACAGTTACATAGAATACCCACTGCTAGTAGTCATGTACAATATACATAAAATATAATACCCACTGCTAGTAGTCATGTATTAATATAACAGTAATATAATACCCACTGCTAGTAGTCATGTATTAATATAACAGTATATATATACCACTGCTAGTAGTCATGTATTAATAACAGTAATAAAATACCCACTGCTAGTAGTCATTACATATCTAACAGTACATATAATACCACTGCTATAGTCATGTATAATTATAACAGTACATATAATACCCACTGCTAGTAGTCATGTACTAATCTAACAGTACATATAATACCCACTGCTAGTAGTCATGTATTAATATAACAGTAATATAATACCCACTGCTAGTAGTCATGTATTATATAACATATAATACCCACTGCTAGTAGTCATGTACTAATCTAACATAAATATAATACCCACTGCTAGTAGTCATGTATTAATTAACAGTACATATATACCCACTGCTAGTAGTCATGTATTAATATAACAGTACATATAATACCCACTGCTAGTAGTCATGTATTAATATAACAGTACATATAATACCCACTGCTAGTAGTCATGTACTAATAAACAGTACATATAATACCCACTGCTAGTAGTCATGTGATTAAATAACAGTACATATAATACCCACTGCTATAGTCATGTATAATCTAACAGTACATATAATACCCACTGCTAGTAGTCATGTACTAATATAACAGTAAAATTAATACCCACTGCTAGTAGTCATGTATTAATATAACAGTACATATTATAACCCACTGCTAGTAGTCATGTCTAATATAACAGTACATATAATACCCACTGCTAGTAGTCATGTACTAAATCTAACAGTACATATAATACCCACTGCTAGTAGTCAGTATTAATATAACAGTACATATAATACCCACTGCTAGTAGTCATGTACTAATCTAACAGTACATATAATACCCACTCTAGTAGTCATGTACTAATCTAACAGTACATATAATACCCACTGCTAGTAGTCATGATTAATATAACAGTACATATAATACCCACTGCTAGTAGTCATGTACTAATCTAACAGTACATATAATACCCACTGCTAGTAGTCATGTATTAAATAACAGTACATATAATACCCACTGCTAGTAGTCATGTACTAATCTAACATACATATAATACCCACTGCTAGTAGTCATGTATTAATATAACAGTACATATAATACCCACTGCTAGTAGTCATGTACTAATCTAACAGTACATATAATACCCACTGCTAGTAGTCATGTATTAATCTAACAGTACATATAATACCCACTGCTAGTAGTCATGTACTAATCTAACAGTACATATAATACCCACTGCTAGTAGTCATGTATTAATCTAACAGTACATATAATACCCACTGCTAGTAGTCATGTACTAATCTAACAGTACATATAATACCCACTGCTAGTAGTCATGTACTAATATAACAGTACATATAATACCCACTGCTAGTAGTCATGTATAATCTAACAGTACATAAATACCCATGCTAGTAGTCATGTATCTAATTAACAGTAACATATAATACCCACTGCTAGTAGTCATGTACTAATCTAACAGTACATATAATACCACTGCTAGTAGTCATGTACTAATCTAACAGTACATATAATACCCACTGCTAGTAGTCATGTACTAATCTAACAGTACATATAATACCCACTGCTAGTAGTCATGTACTAATCTAACAGTACATATAATACCCACTGCTAGTAGTCATGTACTAATCTAACAGTACATATAATACCCACTGCTAGTAGTCATGTATTAATATAACAGTAAATATAATACCCACTGCTGTAGTCATGTATTAAATTAACAGTAAATATAATACCCACTCTAGAGTCATGTATTAATATAACAGTACATATAATACCCACTGCTAGTAGTCATGTACTAATCTAACAGTAAATATAATACCCACTGCTAGTAGTCATGTATTAATATAACAGTACATATAATACCCACTGCTAGTAGTCATGTATTAATATAACAGACATATAATACCCACTGCTAGTAGTCATGTATTAATATAACATAATATAATACCCACTGCTAGTAGTCATGTACTAATCTAACAGTAATATAATACCCACTGCTAGTAGTCATGTATATTATAACAGTAAATATAATACCCACTGCTAGTAGTCATGTATTAATATAACAGTACATATAATACCCACTGCTAGTAGTCATGTATTAATATAACAGTACATATAATACCCACTGCTAGTAGTCATGTACTAATAAACAGTACATATAATACCCACTGCTAGTAGTCATGTATTAATATAACAGTACATATAATACCCACTGCTAGTAGTCATGTATTAATCTAACAGTACATATAATAACCACTGCTAGTAGTCATGTACTAATATAACAGTAAATGTAATACCCACTGCTAGTAGTCATGTACTAATCTAACAGTACATTTGTATTTGCAGCCTGTTACCCTATGCACTCACAAAGGCCGATGCGCATTTCGCACGCATTGTATCTTAAAGCCATATCAAATATCTCGGCTGCAAAATAGTTGCTTTTGAGCTCATTATTAAGAGATGACAAATAAAAAAATATATTAACGGAAAGCTGAGAACAACAGTAGGTGTTTCCAAGCAATGTATTTCCCACAAATAGATTTTTAAATGTTATACAATCAGAAGCCTTTTTTCTCTCTCCTCAGCAGAACAGGCCCCAATGAAACAGGCCCAGAGGCTGGGCAGACACTTTCATTAGAGGAATCATGAGGATAATGTACTTTACTGATTTTAGCCAGCCAAAAAATGTGACATTTTGAAACTTTTGAGTGGGAAGACCATGTAACGAATGTTCAGCTCGCATGTGAACAATTCCACATTTAACTTGTATTAACCTGTTATTATCCTACCTGAGTGGATATACAGTTGAAGTCGGAAGTTTACATACACTTAGCTTGGAGTCAGTAAAACTCGTTTTTCAACCACTCCACTAATTTCTTGTTAACAAATTATAGTTTTGGCAAGTCGGTTAGGACATCTACTTTGTGCATGACACAAGTAATTTTTCCAACAATTGTTTACAGACAAATTATTTCACTTATAATTCACTGTATCACAATTCCAGTGGGTCAGAAGTTTACATACACTAAGTTGACTGTGCCTTTAAACAGCTTGGAAAATTCCAGAAAATGATGTCATGGCTTTAGAAGCTTCTGATAGGCACTTTTTGTATTATTATAAAAAATAAAAAAAATTACCCCCTTTTCTCCCCAATTTTCGTGGTATCCAATTGCTAGTAATTACTATCTTGTCTCATCGCTACAACTCCCGTACGGGCTCGGGAGAGATGAAGGTCGAAAGCCATGCGTCCTCCGAAACACAACCCAACCAAGCCGCACTGCTTCTTAACACAGGTCGCCTCCAACCCGGAAGCCAGCCGCACCAATGTGTCAGAGGAAACACTGTGCACCCGGCTCCCTTGGTTAGCGCGCACTGCGCCCGGCCCGTCACAGGAGTCGCTGGTGTGCGATGAGACAAGGATATCCCTACCGGCCAAACCGGCCAAACCCTCCCTAACCCGGACGACGCTAGGCCAATTGTGCGTGACCTCCCGGTCACGGCCGGCTGCGACAGATCCTGGGCGCGAACCCAGAGTCTCTGGTGGCGCAGCTAGCGCTGCGATGCAGTGCCCTAGACCACTGCGCCACCCGGGAGGCCCTCTGATAGGCTAATTGATTGGAGGTGTACCTGTGGATGGATTTCAAGGCCTACCTTCAAACTCAGTGCCTCTTTGCTTGACATCATGGGAAAATCTAAATAAATTAGCCAAGACCTCAGAAAAAAAATTGTAGACCTCCACAAGTCTGGTTCATCCTTGGGAGCAATTTCCAAACGCCTGAAGGTACCACGTTCATCTGTACAAACAATAGTACGCAAGTATAAACACCATGGGACCACGCAGCCGTCATATCGCTCAGGAAGGAGACGCGTCCTAGAGATGAATGTACTTTGGTGCGAAAGGTGCAAATCAATCCCAGAACATCAACAAAGGACCTTGTGAAGATGCTGGAGGAAACAGGTACAAAAGTATCTATATCCACAGTAAAACGAGTCCTGTATTGACATAACCTGAAAGGCCACTCAGCAAGGAAGAAGCCACTGCACAAAAACCGCCATAAAAAAGCCAGACTACGGTTTGCGACTGCAAATTTGTGGGCAGAACTGAAAAAGTGTGTGCAAGCATGGAGGCCTACACACCTGACTCAGTTACACCAGCTCTGTCAGGAGGAATGTGCCAAAATTCACCCAACTTATTGTGGGAAGCTTGTGGAAGGCTACCTGAAACGTTTGACCCAAGTTAAACAATTTAAAGGCAATACTACCAAATACTAATTGAGTGTATGTACACTTCTGACCCACTGGGAATTTGATGAAAGAAATAAAAGCTGAAATAAATAATTCTCTCTACTATTATTCTGACATTTCACATTTTTTAAATACAGCGGTGATCATAACTGACCTAAGACAGGGACCTAAGACAGGGAACTCAGAAAAACTGAGTTTAAATGTATTTGGCTAAGGTGTATGTAAACTTCCGACTTCAACTGTATATTGATATAGTGGATATATTGCGATGATACTCTTTCAGTGCATGAGCAGATAGCTCAGCCAGGGAGGGATGCCAAAGACCGAGAGGAGTGAGGAGGAGACGGAGAGGAGAGAAAGAGGGGAGGGGTGGTGGGAACAAACTGAATTTCCTCCTTCACTGGGAGAAAAGCAAACCTTTTTTTAAAGATCACACTACTATTTCTCAGTTTAAAGATCATAGCTTATTTCCTCAGGTTGAAATGATGTATTCCAGCTCTAACTAGTTGTTGACTGATTCAGGGCTAAGGTGATCCGTTAGTGTCTGTGATGTGATTGGCTGAGTAATCAGGAAACAGATGTTTGGAATTGTTTACAGTCTTATTAATTGCTCTCTTCTCGCTCTCTATTGCTCACTCTCTGTCTATCTTCCTCCCCTCTCTTTCTCTGGTACTTCCTGTCTCCCCTCCACCTCCTTTGTTCTCCTTCTTTTTGTTCTTCAGGACATCGAGGTGTTAGCCATCTTCCTCAGTATGACAGGGAAGTTTGCTATTGCCATCGCCTTTGGCCTCATCTACTTGTACACCTGTGAGCTCTACCCAACCATCATCAGGTACAGTAAACACTGTGAGCTCCACCCAACCATCATCAGGTACAGACAGGACACACTGTGAGCTCTATCCAACCATCATCAGGTACAGACAGGACACACTGTGAGCTCTATCCAACCATCATCATGGTACAGACAGAAACACTGTGAGCTCTATCCAAACCATCATCAGGTACAGACAGAACACACTGTGAGCTCTACCCAACCATCATCAGGTACAGACAGGACACATGTGAGCTCTATCCACCATCATCAGGTACAGACAGGACACACTGTGAGCTCTATCCAACCATCATCAGTTACAGACAGGAACACATGTGAGCTCTATCCAACATCATCAGGTACAGAACAGGACACACTGTGAGCTCTATCAACCATCATCAGGTACAGACAGGACCACACTGTGAGCTCTATCCAACCATCATCAGGTACAGACAGGACACACTGTGAGCTCTATCCAACCATCATCAGGTACAGACAGGACACACTGTGAGCTCTATCCAACCTATCATCAGGTACAGAAAGAAGGACACACTGTGAGCTCTTCCAACCATCATCAGGTAAAGACAGGACACACTGTGACTCTATCCAACCATCATCAGGTACAGACAGGACACATGTGAGCTCTATCCAACCATCATCAGGTACACGACTAGGACACACTGTGAGCTCTCTCCAACCATCATCAGGTACAGACAGGACACACTGTGAGCTCTATCCAACCATCATCAGGTACAGATAGGACACACTGTGAGATTCTTCTATCCAACATACTTAATGTATCCTGACAGATGCTATCAATTGTATTAAAGTGTGTTCTCCCCTTAGGTCCCTGGCGGTGGGCAGTGGCAGTATGATGTGTCGTGTGGGCAGTGTGGTGGCTCCTTTCTGTGTCTACCTGGCTGACATTTGGCAATTCCTACCACAGGTAAACAACAGACACATATATACAGGTAGAGCATATATTCTGATTATGATAACATACCCTTACACATTTTTCTTCTTCCACTAACTCAATTTCCTTTTCTCCTGTCTTTCCTCTCCCATAGCTGATTGTGGGGATCCTGGCATTTATAATAGGTGTTCTGACCCTGTGGTTACCAGAGACGCTGGGTGAGCCCCTGACCAGCACCATGGAGGAAGCTGAGGCTCTAGGCAGGAAGAAGAACCCTGAGGTGGGCAAGAAAGACCCTGAGGAAGGGATGGAGATGAACTTGAACCAGAGCAACTAGCTGGATGTCAAGCCTTGAGTGACACCTCTCCACCAACCAGAGAGAAGGAGTGGTCCACGAATACAGAGAGAGGGAGGGGGGAGGGAGGGAGGGGGAGAGGGAGAGACTGACTCTGACTACTGTAAACGGTGCCAAGAAACCAACAAAAACCAACAACATCTAAATTAGAACAAGTAGGACTTTTTATAATAAAGTATTTTTTGACATTTTGTTCTGCAAAGTGACCCATTTCAGAGTTGGTATCCTCTGGTTGAGCCAGCCAACCTCTGAGTGCTTTGGCTGCAGCTGTTTACATAGAGACAGTAGTGAAGTTTATTCATCACATCTTAGTCTCCTGATGAGAGCCACATGAAAATGAGCCTCATGATCGGCATTGACATTGTAATGTGTGCCTTCCAATCACATCAACCAATGAATTCACACATAGCGAGACAATCTTAAGTGCTGTGTGTGCTGTGTGTGCTGTGTGTGCTGTGTGTGCTGTGTGTGCTGTGTGTGCTGTGTGTGCTGTGTGTGCTGTGTGTGCTGTGTGCGCTGTGTGCGCTGTGTGCGCTGTGTGTGTGCGCAAGAGATCAAGAGAGAGTGTGCATGTGTGTTTGTGCATGTGAAATGTGATATTTCACTTACTGAGACTGTGATGTAGGGCTTGATTCAATTAGATCCGCTTTAGCCAACGGCGGTATCAGAGGTGGAACTGTGTTATTGCTGTCAAATCCACAAGTTGCTCCAGGCATTATCAGAGATACTTTTGAGAAGATGGGAAGCAACGAGAGCTTTCCTTCAAGCAGTGAATCGGAGTCATTTGGGCACTTGCTCAAAAACATTAGCATGAAGTACAACAAGAAGTACAACATTCAAATCTTTTATCTGAGAATTAACTTCTGTAATATTGTATAGCTTTGGCATCGTGACATTACGTACCTTCGAGGAAAATAGGCACGTTTCTCGGCTCATACCCTGACTGGGAAGGAATTTTGTGACGATTAGCTTAGCAGCTGCTTGGTGCAACAACATTAATGCGATTGGTCAACAGTATGCTGGGTAGGGCATTATACGTTCCTCCATTCATTGACCAATGGGATTGCTTTCTCCTCCTTTCTCCAATATCTCTGGTATTATGCCTAAAGCGGATATTGCCACTGGCTGCATGTAGTCGCATTAACAAACATCCTGTGCTGCCTTGTTTACAAGTTGGAACAGTGGGACACAGTGGAAAGATAGGCTACACATTTTACTACCATGTGTAGATGCAATGGCTTCAATATGGGCACAATCAGAACAAGCTCAGGACAAAGGACGCATGTTACCACCAGGTATATACGAGGCCCTGTGTGTGTGTGTGTGCGTGTGCGTGTGCACGTGCGTGCACATGTGTGCAAACATGTGCATATGCTTGTTTGTGCGTGTTGGGATGTGATGGACTACCTAAAAATAGTAAGGGATTGATTCAGTCCGTATAGCTGAAGACCCGCACTACAGCGCAACAGAAATTTAAAGGCAATGTTCCAGCGTTCACGTAGACTGCATTCATAGTAACTCAATCAAAAATGACCTTTAAATTTCAGTCGCGCTACAGCTCTGATCTTCAGGCTTACGGATTGAATCGTGTGTGTGTGTGTGTGTGTGCATGTGACTGTAAATTAAGCAAGCTACATTCTAGTCTGCCATCCAGAAATGTATCAAATAGACTTCTCTGTGTTGGAAGTATAGGTGCTAGATGAAATGAAGAAAGACATTTCTGTAGTTTATATAACAAACAATGAATTTTGTTAATGCTTTTAAAAAAAACATTCTTACTCTTTTAACCTTTTACTGCAGTGGGCTAAATGAATGTCACACAGAGTGTTTTTTGGTAGTCTTAAACAAATATACTTTCAAACAAAAGTATACACCTCACACACATGGTTGTGGACTTAATAAAAAGACACCTGTACCATGTCAGATACAGAGTTGAAATGTATTCAATTTGGATTTTGAATCCCAATATTACACTTTATATACATTGCAGAAGACTGAAATATAACAAAACCGTTTGACATAGAAACACCAGATTTTCAGTGGGTTTCTTTAGATAATGTTTATTAAGTAACATTCCACCCATGAGGATACTAGGTCATTTGACTGCAGGAAAGGGGTACCATGATGTTTTTGACTAACTATGTGAGGATGAACCCCAGGATCGAAATATAGGCTTTAAAATCATTCTTAAGCAATACTCTATTGTACATTTTAGCATTTCATAGCGAACATTTTTTTTTGTCCAAAGGAACACAGTCTATAGACTGCTTACAGCGTAAGGAAACCAATGTGTCATTTGTAATTTAGGTGAACTATCCCTTTAAGGATCATGAGGTACTGCTGGAATGTCTACCACTGGACACGCCTGCTGTTTTTATTGTATATTAATGATATGAAAGATGCTTGTTCTTGCCGTCTTTTTCTTTATGAGGATTACTCTACACTTCTGGTGTCTCACAAAAGTAAAACTATGTTGGAGAGCATACTTAGCACAGAGCTTACTAACATTAGCAAATGGCTTGGAGATAATAAGTTATCTCTGCACTTAGGGAAAACTGAAGCAAGTATTTTGGGATCCAGACCTAAATTGTATAGGTTGTCTGAAATCAGAGTGGAGTTAGGGGGTGAGGTGCCGACTACTAAAACCTATGTTAGCTACTTGGGATGTATCCTTGATGGAAGCTTGGGAGGTGTGAGCATGGCCAATAAGGTACTAGGGAAGGTTAATGCCAGGATTAAGTTTTTGGCTAGAAAGTCCAAGCTGCTTGATAAGGCTACTGGCCTCATTCAATGCCATTTTGACTATGCTAGTACTTCCTGGTTTGGGGGCTTATCTAAACTTATGAAGGGGAAGCTCCAGATAGCCCAGAATAAGTTGATCAGGGTAGTATTGAAGGTGAGTCCACGTACTCACATAGGCAGGAGCTGCTTTCAGGAACTAAACTGGCTGCCTGTTGAGGCTAGGGTGTCCCAGATTAGACTAGGTTTGGTTTACAGGAGTATTTATGGTCCTGCGCCCAGATATTTAAGTGATTACTTTGCTCGTGTTAGGGATGCACACAATCACAGCACCAGATCAGGTGTTGCTGATGTGTGCTTATACAGGTTCAGGAGTAATGCTGGGAAAGGTACTTTCTTGTATACTGGAGCCTCAGAATGGAATGAGTTGCCTCTGCCTATAAAAACAATGTCCTCTCTGGACAGCTTTAAAAATAAAGTAAAAATATGTTTGATGTCCTCTGTGCCCATATGAATAACCTCTATGATGTAACTGGAATGATGAGATAGATGTTCTTCTTTTATGTTTTTGTTTTATTATTTCACTGCCATACTGTGTTCGATCTTGTATAGCCATCTTGTCTCAAGAGGACCACAATGGAAATAAGTCCCAGACTTTATTGTGTGTTTTCCTCGATGATTTTATTCATGTGCATGTATGGCTTTTAAGTTTTATGTGTGGTTGTTTTTTAAAATGGTCGAATTAATAAACTAAACTAAACGCCAAAACATTTACAAAGCATTTATAAAGCATAAATAGTGCTCCCTTTAGATTAGTGACTGGGAAAGACTATTTAGTAAATTGTTTATAAATGTGGGAGTAATTAACCATTAACACATTTTATAATTTATTATAGACCGTTGAAATAAATTGTCAACTTTTCTGAGTAACTTTTCTGCCCCGGCAGGAGAGGGAGAGAGAGAAATGTGTGAGCAGGAGTATGTAACAGAAATAGCAGCAACAGACATACTGAAGTCAGGCTAGCAGTTTGATCTACAGCCTACTGATACACACATGCACACACCCATGAACACACGGACACAAACACGCACACACCCATGAACACACACACATGCACACACACCCATGAACACACACACATGCACACACACCCATGAACACACGGACACAAACATGCACACATGCACACAGGTGTACCTAAAATAGTTATTCTGCTAACCCAGTAACAGGAAAAGTTTGGTCCCATGTCTGACAGTTTAAGGTTAATTTCCTGCCACTACACATTTTGCAAGAGGAGTAGAGAAAATGTAGCTGTAAAGCAAGCTTTCTGTAATTCTACACCATTTGCCATGGGACGAGAGAAGTTTAGCAATTTTCAAATTCATATTCTACTCATTTTGGGGCAAAGAGAAACATTTCTTGCATTTCTACCCATTTTGCCACGGGGTGGAGAGAAACTTTGGCATGTTTAAAGCTAATTTCCTTCAATTCTACACATTTTGCCAAGACTTATGCCATGTTAAAGGTCCAATGCAGCCATTTTTATCTCAATATCAAACCATTTCTGGGTAATAATTAAGTACCTTACTGTGATTGTTTTCTACTAAAATGCAAAGTGCAATTTTTAAAGCATGAATTTTGTGGCCAGCATGTTTTGGCACCCCAAGTTTTCGGAGAAAATTTATTTTATATATAAAAACGAAATTGTTGGACATAAAACACTGTAAAATCACTAGCAAATCAGCTCCAAGTGATTAACATTTTGGAAATCTGTTCCAAAGTATTCCCACACATGATATTGAAATACTGTATGTGATTATATACAAAAGTAAGCAAGGTTTGAAATTATTATGTTTTAGTCACATACTATATATCTTTGGGCTACTTGTGGTCAATTTGCAGTCCACAGATTATTTGTAATTATGTTTCAGCCCCCTGACCATCCGCTAAAGTAAAAGTTGGCCCGCGGTTAAATCTAGCTGATTATCCCTGTACTACATATTCCTTTTCCATATGGACAATGTCTTCAGAGTTTCCCTGAGGTGCCCTAGAGAGAGTTGAAGACTTGGGTGACCTCTCAGTCAAGCTGTGACATGGAGATACCACCACCTGCTGGTCAGTTTGGGAGCTACATTCAAGTACATCGATGAGAATGCAATTTCTCTGGGCCAACCCCTTGAATAGCTTGGCAACTGTACACTGTCTGTAGGCCCCTACAACCTCTCCTCATTCCTACCCATCTCTTTGTTTTCCTCTCAATATACCAATCCCTTACTCTCCCTCCCCCCATCCCTTTATCCATGTCTCTTAATTATCCCTGGAGCATTGGGATCCAGTCCACAAACCGATAGCTAATCTTCCTCCTGTGAATGTAATGCAAACACCTCTTCCTCGCACCACGTCCAGCCAATCTCATCTACTGACCATAACAGTAGTTGTCAGGGCTCCCAAGAGATTCACAATGATGGACTGTCGTTTCTCTTTGCTTATTTGAGCTGTTCTTGCCATAATATGGACTTGGTCTTTTACCAAATAAAGCTATCTTCTGTATATCCCCCCACCTTGTCACAACACAACTGATTGGCTCAAACGCATTAAGAAGGAAATAAATTCCACAAATTAACTTTTAAGAAGGCACACCTGTTAAATGAAATACATTCCAGGTGACTACCTCATCAAATCAAATCAAATGTATTTATATAGCCCTTCTTACATCAGCTGATATCTCAAAGTGCTGTACAGAAACCCAGCCTAAAACCCCAAACAGCAAGCAATGCAGGTGTAGAAGCACGGTGACTAGGAAAAACTCCCTAGAAAGGCCAAAACCTAGGAAGAAACCTAGAGAGGAACCAGGCTATGAGGGGTGGCCAGTCCTCTTCTGGCTGTGCCGAGTGGAGATTATAACAGAACATAGCCAAGATGTTCAAATGTTCATAAATTACCAGCATGGTCAAATAATAATAATCACAGTAGTTGTCGAGGGTGCAGCAAGTCAGCACCTCAGGAGTAAATGTCAGTTGGCTTTTCATAGCCGATCATTAAGAGTATCTCTACCGCTCCTGCTGTCTCTAGAGATTTGAAAACAGCAGGTCTGGGACAAGGTAGGATGTCCGGTGAACAGGTCAGGGTTCCATAACCGCAGGCAGAACAGTTGAAACTGGAGCACCAGCACGACCAGGTGGACTGGGGACAGCAAGGAGTCATCTAGCCAGGTAGTCCTGAGGCATGGTCCTAGGGCTCAGGTCCTCCGAGAGAGAGAAAGAAAGAGAGAAAGAGAGAAAGAGAGAATTAGAGAGAGCATTCACACAGGACTTAAATTCATGAAGCTGGTTGAGAGAATGACAAGAGTGTGTAAACCTGTCATCAAAGCAAAGGGTGGCTATTTGAAGAATATAAAATATGAAGGAAAAAGGAAACCGCAAACTGCTCTTGATAGTATCACTGATCTTTAATAAGCTTACGTATCGGCCTCACGACCTTCGTCAGAGTTTTTGTGAGTCATTTTTTTTTTCTTCTCACCCTTATAGACCTAGCCCCACCCACATCCGTTCCACGCATCGAAAGGGGTTGGAGGCGAAGGAAAAAACTAATAATACGTTTGTGCTAAACGTATTAAACACGTCGGTAAAACCACAGAGGACATAACTTGCTCCGTATGTCTTTCATTAATGTCTTTCATTGGGTACATCGTACGAAAAACATCAGAGTAATCTTAAATAGGGACATAATTCATGTTCAAATTCACAACATAACATACATAGGCATTTCATCATTAAGTCCTTTAGGAAATAATGTCTGGAGGGTGAAAATCCAAAAACATTCTCTTTTACTCAGAGTATTATTAATATCGCCTCCCCTGTCTGATATCTTAACTTTCTCTATGCCACAAAATCTGAAGGTAGAAATGTCATGCTTTAGGTCATTAATATGTACTGCGACTGGGTAATCCCTGTCGTTTCTCTCCAATGAGAGCGAATTTCCTACAGACAGCTACTCCAGCTACCATGGCACACAGTCGGGTTCTTTTTAGCCCGGAAGCAACACAAGGCTCCACGAAAGAAAATAAAGGATGTAGAAGAGGCAAGCGGTCGGAGAGGGGACCAGGAATACAGGCCGTGGACACGGGGCTACAGCAGGACACGGTAATTAACCTCTCCAAAAAATGAATTTACTGACGCGCAAATCTCAGTCTTATCTAAAGGCCTCTCTTTTGTACCTACATGTACAGATAAACCATTCAATACGAAAGTAGATCTGTTTAAATTATTTCGTAAGATTACATTTAAGCATGTGTTTTCGCAAAACACTGTTTCGGGCCTAGAAACACATCAAAGAACTGGTACCCATTTTAAGCCCAAAAGGTAATTCTGTCCCATGGTTAACAACTCCTCAATTAATATCTATTGTAGGTTAGTCGAACAAGAAGCCATGTCAGTATATACGAGACAAACAAACCACATTCAGAAGAATCTCACCAGAATTTTAATTAATGAAAGATTCATCTTTGGTTATAAAACCTGCAGACAAGGGGGGTGTTGTGGTTGTTTTAGACTATGAAAAATATAAAGAAGAAATTCAGAGACAACTCAGCAATGAACGTTTCTATAGAAACGGAGTGCTGTTCCTACACAGGTGTTCCAAAGGGAAATGTGCTCTAATCTGGAGCCCTATTAAACCACCTTATCTCAAAACCTGAATATGATTATCTTTGCTGCAAATGTGCCATACGTCCATGCCTGTACATTCGACCGAAATTACACAAACCTAAAACACAACAAGGCAACTATCCAGGCAGACCAGTGGTTGCAGGAATAGACTCAATGCTAGAGCCGTTGTCGAACTTTGTAGACTCTTTTATTAAAACTCATGTGCAAGCATTGCCATTATATGTATAAGACTCTATAGACTTCATAAACAAGATCTCATCAATAACGGGTTTAACAGAAGACTGTATTTTGGTCACATTAGATTTCGAGAGTCTATATATACCAGCATTCCCCATGTGGGGGGCAGGCAGCCCTAGCTCACTATTTGGGAGACAGAGATACTAACGAATATCCACCAACAAACTTTATTCTAGAGTTGGCTGAATATGTTTTGACGTATAACTATTTCAGGTTTGATGATGAATACTCCCTCCAAACGAATGGAACATCGATGGGCTCTACATTTGCTCCGAGCTATGCTAACTTTTATGTGGGTATTTTTGAAGAACGTTTTGTTAATAATGAAAACGAAAATCCATTTTTGAATAAAGTCCTGAAGTGGTATCGATATATTGACGACATTTTTTGCATATGGGAAGGAACGGAAAAAGAGCTGTCAGATTTTATGGCACTACTCAATGACATTGACCCCAATCTCAAATGCACTATTGAATGTGACGCTCAGCGTGTTCATTACCTCGATATGTGGATTGAGAAATCAAATGGAACCCTGTTTACAACTCTGTATAGAAAAGAAACGGACAGAAATACTCTATTACAGGGGACAGCTTCCATCCTGCGCCATTAAAAAGAGGACTTCCAAGAAGCCAGTTTTTCAGACTGCCACTCCACATAGGATTATCTAGAAAAAGCATTGGAGATGCGCATTAAGTTTCTAAGAAGAGGCTATTCGCCACCATGTGTGGATGAAGCTCTTAATTTGGCATTGGGAAAAACACGAGATGAACTGCTACAAAAAAGACCCGCTAAAGCTAAAGAACACTCCGTAATGTTTACAACCACATATACGCTGAACTCGCGAAAAGTGGGAGATGCGGTCAAGAAACACTGGCACTTATTGTGTATAGGAGGGGTCGCAATTTACGCGATAAATTGGTTCATGCTAACTGCCAGCCACAAAAGAAAATCAGCCAGGCCCTTTTCGCCCTCTTCCAAATGTTAGCTATAAATGCAGAGGATGCGCACTGTGCAACAATATGATGAAGTGTGAATATTTCTGCCACCCACACACAGGAAAACGGTTCCAAATAAATGACATTATTACGTGCTCCACCACCCATGTTATTTACATTATTAAATGTCCATGTGGGCTCTGTTATGTCGGTAAAACCACCCGCTCTCTCAAACAGAGAATCAGTCAACATAAACGTCCAATCAGGAGAAACGACAGGGATTACCCAGTCGCAGTACATTTTAATGACCTAAAGCATGACATTTCTACCTTCAGATTTTGGTGATATTAATAATACTCTGAGTAAAAGAGAATGTTTTTGGATTTTCACCCTCCAGACATTTCCTAAAGGACTTAATGATGAAATGCCTATGTATGTTATGTTGTGAATTTGAACATGAATTATGCCCCTATTTAAGATTACTCTGATGTTTTTCGTACGATGTACCCAATGATTAATGAAAGACATACGGAGCAAGTTATGTCCTCATTGTGGTTTTACAGACGTGTTTAATACGTTTTATGCACACACTCTATTCTAATATTTATGAAATCCATATTGTTATATTTGGTAGCACTTATTATTTGTTTTTTCCTTCGCCTCCAACCCCTTTCGATGCGTAGAACGGATGTGGGTGGGGCTAGGTCTACATAAGGGTGCTAATTTAAAAAAACTCAAACTCAAAAACAAAAGGTCTGACGAAGGTTGTGAGTGCGATACATAAGCTCTTTAAAGATCAGTGATACTATCAAGAGCAGTGTGCGGTTTCCTTTTTCCTTCATCTTGTTCAACTGTTACCATGTACCTGCAAAAAAGATTGCTCAGATGTGCGAGTGCCTTTTGAATTAAGAATATAAAATATATTTGGATTTTTTGGTTACTACATGATTCCATATGTGTTATTTCATAGTTTTGATGTCTTCATTATTATTCTACAATATATAAAATAGTAACAATAAAGAAAAACTCTTGAATGAGTAGGTGTCCAAACTTTTGACCGGTACTGTACGTTTCTTATTTCCTTATCTCCGCATTGTCTCCCTCTTTGCTAAAGGCTACGAGCCAGTTCGTAACACATTTTATAGATACAATGATAAGTAGCATATTCATTTTAAATGTGAGCATGCTTTCCTCCTCCGACAAAACAAAAGCTGATTCAAAGGGGGTTTGAAAACTCTTCCGTGAAGGACTCCGGTAGGATACACATGACTATCCTCAATGAAAGGTGGCTATCGAGGAGGGGAGGACATGCTTCCATTCGCCTATTAAACGAATGGACATCCCTTCGACCACTTATCGGTTTCCGGGTCACGTAGGAGAGAGGACAGAGGAGCGGGTGGAGGTCAGACTTTTCCCCAAATGAGTCTGGTGGAGGAGGAAGCTTCCAACTCCACAACGGCGACAATGGCTGTTATCACCAGTCAGTCTCAATGGAAACTGATAGTGTTCTGACACAAACATTCCCTTCCAGACAGATTTGATCATTGCTCAATGGCTGAATGATCTATTTCTTTGCTAACAAACCAGCTGTTTTGGTCTTGGTTGTCCTCTTCCTGGGTCTCTGGGGTGTTGTGAACTGGGGCTTTCTCTCTTAGGAAGGAGGCCTGGTGTCCAGGGGGTCGGGAGACACTTGAGGCCAATGTTCTTGTTCATCAGGTGGAACTGGAACAGCACTTACACATGAATAACCTAGTACTTGTTTATCAGGTTGTTAGCACATAACAGACTGCATTTATTTCATGGATTCAGAGCTAGGTGGGTAAATGTACAATTCATGTATCCTCTAGGATTGGAAAACAATAGGCATGCACTGGTTTATTGTATAAAAAATAATTGTGAGGAAGCACAGACAGCAACTGCAATTGTTAGGTTTTTATTTAGAAGACTGTCTGAGGAGATTGAAATGAATGGATTCCATTTATTGTAAAACAGTTCAACCATTTCTTTAAGATGTTCATATCATTTTATTGGGGATATTTTACTCATCTTTAGATATTATGAATAGCTTGATAGTACAACTTATTTCAACGTTGTAAGAAACCTTTTTTCCTGAGAATCCTTTCTGGAATGAAAATGGATACATAATAATAAATTAAAATGTCAAAAAGAAAATCCACGCTGAAGGCAATGACAGTACAATGACTATGGCTTACAGATGTGGTCAAATATATTGGCACCCTTGCCCTTTTTTAATTGCGTGCAATGGAGCATTTAAAACTGGTTGAATTGCTCTTTTTACCCTGTAGGCACCTGGAACTTTCCACAGGTGAGATACATTGCACAGTAAACCAGAATTAGAACCAAATTCATTTGAATTGTGAATAACTTAGTCAAGACCCTTTTTGACTTTGAAGTGAAAAATCTTAATTTCAGTTTGGATTGTTTCTTTCTTCTTGGTCCTGTGCAGTTGTAAATCAAACAGATACACGTTAATATTTTTTTTCCAAATCTACTTGTTTTAGAAGAAATAGTGAGGGTGCCAATATATTTAAACCACAAATATAGGTATGACTGCCAGGTAATAGGTGGTTGTGGCCATTTTCTTCTCTGGGTGTTGAGTTATCAGTAAATGGCCAAAGTGCAACACCATGGCTGCTCTATGAAATACTGAGAGTCAGGGGAGAGTTAAGAAACAAAGGTGTGGATTTAGACATTACAGTAACCAACAAGCCGAGGTTGAACATCCTCAAATAAGACTAAGTGCAGACTGTGAACACATTGTCATTTCATTTGGTGAGTTCAGGTAAAGCGTTTGATTAAAGCCTTCAGCTTTATCTTTGAAATAATATTTTTATTCGATTTTTTGTTGTTGTTGAAGGAAGTCAAACATCATATTTTCTATTCCAATGGAGATGTCAACATTTGAGGAAAAACATACATTTTCACCAATCAACATCATACATTTCTTAATATTTCCCAAGTTATGTACCAAAATATTCAACCTTTCTTCATACATTTTCAGTTTGACAAATGTTGTTGTCAAATCCAATCGTAGACACACAGTTGGAATTCTTTGAATTCATAGTTGAGTGCTCTTCCTGCCATTTGACCCTTTCATCATATCGACATCTATTAAACAAAGTAAACTGATTCTGTCATGCATAGACACTATCACATTTGGGCCCCCCACTCCCACTCCCACTGTGATCAGAGGATCCTCCCAAACAGGGTTTCTAGGAACAGAAGGTGTCTGACCCCACTTGGTTAGGTTTGGCACTTAGAGAAGTTTATGACTATGACACACCATTTGACGGTTTGGCACTTTGAATCACACTTTGAAAACAAGGGCCCTTAAAACAGGCAGAGTGTGAGGGAGAGAGAGAAAATAAGGGGAAAAGAAAGGGAGAGAAAAGGAGGCTGGGAGAGACAGGGAGAGACGGAGTGGTCAAGCACTAAAAGTAGACCTGTTACACACAACCCCTACAATTTCATCCCCGTCTCGTCCCTGCTCTCTCACACCTCAACACGCTCCTCCCCCCCCATCATCCCTGCACCTATGTTGGTGTCTTTGAATTTTTCCTGATCCTGAGATGCAGCCCTCCCCTCAACATGTAAAATGTTTCTTAATGAGTTCATAGGTCCAAATCCCTTTTGTCTTATCTCACCTGGAGATACCCCAAACAGGACGCCCTCAAACCAACAAAACAAAAATAAAACAAGCAAAGTGAGCTTTTTAAAGTAAACCCGCACCCATTATTCTAGTCAATCTTTAAATATAGCGGTTCGTCCATCCATCCATCCACCCACAACGAAGGTCCTCAGCGGTGAGCAGAGAGTCCGAGCCCACTCCCAAGGTCCTCAGCGGTGAGCAGAGAGTCCGAGTCCACTCCCAAGGTCCTCAGCGGTGAGCAGAGTCCGAGCCCACTCCCAAGGTCCTCAGCGGTGAGCAGAGAGTCCGAGTCCACTCCCAAGGTCCTCAGCGGTGAGCAGAGAGTCCGAGCCCACTCCCAAGGTCCTCAGCGGTGAGCAGAGAGTCCGAGCCCACTCCCAAGGTCCTCAGTGGTAGCAGAGAGTCAGAGCCCACTCCTAAGGTTCTCAGCAATGAGTAGAGAGTCCGAGATGAACGGAATATGTAGCCCGTAAAAACACAGGCATCAGGATCCACACACCCCCAACCAATCGTCCTCCTGGGAATGCTGACAGACAGGGCACATCCCCCGCCCCTTTATCATGCCACCTCCAGCCAACCAGACGCAAGTAAAGTCCTCAGTCACCACGGCATTGGTCAGGGCTGGACCAACCAGCTGTTGGCGTCCTCCAGGTCGGTCTCCAGCTCCTCGTCTTCATCCAGGGGCTCTGGGGTTTGGAGGGAGAGGTCTCTTAGGAAGGAGGCCTGGTGGGAAGGTGGTCGGGAGACCGACTTGAGGCCAATCTTCTTCTTCATCAAGTGGAACTGGTCTCGGATGAAGTTGTAGAAGTCGTACTCGTAGCGCATGCGGTGGTACAGAACCTGAAGGGCCTCCAGAGTGGGCGTGTGTTTACGCACCGTACCAGTCATGTTCCCCATCTTCCTGTAGTCTGCGGAGACAGAGAAACAGACCAGGAAGTTATTAATGTATGGTTAAAATGTGAAGAAAATACATATTGTCATCCATCAAAAGGAGAGTTAGGCCTACTGTAGACCACTTTTGAGGTATGAAAATAAACTTCTGACAAAGTTTGTTATTGGAGTGAAATATTCCTTCAAAAGGTGAATCATTTCAATGCAGTGTAACAGGCATATACAGTACCAGTCAAAAGTTTGGACACGCCTACTCATTCAAGGGTTTTCTTTATTTTTTACTATTTTCTATATTGTAGAACAATAGAGAAGACATCAAAACTATGAAATAACACTAACACTAGGTTTCTTCCTAGGTTCCGGCCTTTCTAGGGAGTTTTTCCTAGCCACCGTGCTTCTACACCTGCATTGCTTGCTGTTTGGGGTTTTAGGCTGGGTTTCTGTACAGCACTTTGTGACATCAGCTGATGTAAGAAGGGTTTTATAAATACATTTGATTGAATCATGTAGTAACCAAAAAAGTGTTAAACAAATCAAAACCTACATTGTATTTGAGATTCTTCAAATAGCCTCCCTTTGCCTTAATGACAGCTTTGCACACTATTGGCATTCTCTTAACCAGCTTCATGAGGTAGTCACCTGGAATGTATTTCAATTAACAGGTGTGCCTTCTTAAAAGTTCATTTGTGGAATTTCTTTCCTTCTTAATGTGTTTGATCCAATCAGTTGTGTTGTGATGGTGGGGCGGTATACAGAAGATAGCCCTATTTGGTAAATGACCAAGTCCATATTATGGCAAGAACAGCTCAAATATTTTAGATTCTTCAAAGTAGTCACCCTTTGCCTTGATGACAGCTTTGCACACTCTTGCCATACTCTTGGCATTCTCTCAACCAGCTTCACCTGGAATGCTTTTCCAACAGTCTTGAAGGAGTTTCCACATATGCTGAGCACTTGTTGGCTGCTTTTCCTTCACTTTGCAGTCCAACTCATCCCAAACCATCTCAATTTGGTTGAGGTCGGGGGATTGTCTAGGCCAGGTCATCTGATGCAGCACTCCATCACTCTCCTTCTTGGTCAAATAGCCCTTACACAGCCTAGAGGTGTGTTGGGTCAATGTGCTCTTGAAAAACAAATGATAGTCCCACTGAGCGCAAACCAGATGGGATAGCGTATCACTGCAGAATGTTGTGGTAGCCATGTTGATTAAGTGTGCCTTGAGCCTCCCGAGTGGTGCAGTGGTCTAAGGCTGTGCCACTAGAGAACCTGGTTCGAGTCCAGACTCTGTCGCAGCCGGCCGCGACTGGGAGACCCATGGGGCGGCGCACAATTGGCCCAGCGTCGTCCGGGTTTGGCCGGCAGGGATGTTCCTGTCCCATCGCGCACTAGCGACTCCTTTTGCGGGCCGGGAGCAATGCACGCTAACACGGTCGCCAGGTGTACTGTGTTTTTTCCGACACATTGGTGTGGCTGGCTTCCGGGTTAAGCGGGCGTTGTGTCAAGAAACAGTGCGGCTTGGCTGGGTTGTGTTTCGGAGAACACACGGCTCTCAACCTTTGCCTCTCCCGACTACATACAGTAGTTGCAGCGATGGGACAGGACTATAACTACCAATTGGATACCATGAAATTGGGAAGAAAAAGGGGTAAAAAAAACACACACAAAATTCAATATATTTCAATAAAAAGTGTGCCTTGAATTCTAAATAAATCACTGAAAGTGTCACCAGCAAAGCACCCCCACACCATCACACCTCCTCCATGCTTCACGGTGGGAACCACACATGCAGAGATCATCCGTTCACCTACTCTGTGTCTCACAAAGGCACAACGGTTAGAACCAAAACAAAAAAATTTGGACAAATCAGACCAAAGGACAGATTTCCACCGATCTAATGTCCATTGCTCGTGTTTCTTGGCCCAAGCAAGTCTCTTCTTATTGGTGTCCTTTAGTAGTGGTTTCTTTACAGCAATTCAACCATGAAGGCCTGATTCATGCAGTCTCCTCTGAACAGTTGAGGTTGAGATGTGTCTGTTACTTGAACTCTGTGAAGCATTTATTTGGGCTGCAATTTCTGAGGTTAGTAACTCTAATGAATTTATCCTCTGCAGCAGAGGTAACACCGGGTCTTCCTTTCCTGTGACAGTCCTCATGAGAGCCAGTTTCATCATAGCGCTTGATGGTTTTGACCTTTTCTGAATTGACTGACCTTCATGTCTTAAAGTAATGATGGACTGTCGTTTCTCTTTGCTTATTTGAGCTGTTCTTGCCATAATATGGACTTGGTATTTTACCAAATTGGGCTATCTTCTGTATACCCCCCCACCTTGTCACAAAACAACTGATTGGCTCAAACGCAAAGAAATAAGAAGGAAAGAAATACCACAAATTAATTTTTAACAAGGCACACCTGTTAATTGAAATGCATTCCAGGTGACTACCACATGAAGCTGGTTGAGAGAATGCCAAGAGTGTGCAAAGCTGTCATCAAGGCAAAGGGTGCCTATTTGAAGAATCTCAAATAAAATATATTTAGATTTATTTAACACATTGGGTTACTACATGATTCCATAGTTTTGATGTCTTCACTATTATTCTACAATGTAGAAAATAGTAAAAATAAAGAAAAACCCTTGAATGAGTATGTGTGTCCAAACGTTTGACGGTACTGTACATGCCAGGGTGTGGTTGCGTATGTACCAGTGTTTCCTCTGGAAAAATGTGTAGCATTGGCGGGAAAAGGTTGCGGACCTCACCCTGGATAATTTCTATGTAGCAGGACAGAGATGCTCAGGACACACTACTTCAAAACGAATGGGAAAAAAACACCATCTAAAATATAAATTCCACCTCCAGAAATGAGCCAAATAATGAAATGAAATGAAAACATTCTTTAACGCTTAGGTCGGCTAGTGGTTCAGAACAATTACATTGGGGGTCGGCTAGTGGTTCAGAACAATTACATTGGGGGTCGGCTAGTGGTTCAGAACAATTACATTGGGGGTATGGGGGTCGTTCTAGTGGTTCAGAACAATTACATTGGGGGTCGGCTAGTGGTTCAGAACAATTACATTGGGGGTCGGCTAGTGTGTTCAGAACAATTACATTGGGGGTCGGCTAGTGGTTCAGAACAATTACATTGGGGGTCGGCTAGTGGTTCAGAACAATTACATTGCGGGGTCGGCTAGTGGTTCAGAACAATTACATTGTGGGGTCGGCTAGTGGTTCAGAACAATTACATTGCGGGGTCGGCTAGTGGTTCAGAACAATTACATTGCGGGTCGGCTAGTGGTTCAGAACAATTACATTGGGGGTCGGCTAGTGGTTCAGAAACAATTACATTGGGGTCGGCTAGTGGTTCAGAACAATTACATTGGGGGTCGGCTAGTGGTTCAGAACAATTACATTTGGGTCGGTCGGCTAGTGGTTCAGAACAATTACCATTGAGGGGTCGGCTAGTGGTTCAGAACAATTACATTGGGGGTCGGCTAGTGGTTCAGAACAATTACATTGGGGGTCGGCTAGTGGTTCAGAACAATTACATTGCGGGTCGGATTTTTAAAAAATCAATATAATAACGTTTTTAAAAACCCAGGAGCTTGCTGTGTAGCATTGTGTTCAAATTCCATTCTTTGAGCGGCGAGGCAGACATAAAGCCTCGCACACGGCCTCTTATTTGTGTGGTGATAAAACATTCTAATTTGTCCACGTGCAGAATTTGGTTTCAGAAGTGGGGGGGACATAACTATAATTATTTGTTATTATTTTGATTCAGTCGGATAAACACTCCAAACAGTCTACCTGACCGCTCGGAGGCGTCCGCATGGTCCTAAAGCACACCATTGCCTCATTTTGTAGCACATTCCAATGATACAACTGGGTGGGACAAAAATGCTATTTCAGAATGTGGAGCTGTCCCCAGTGAAAGTTGCTCCACTGATATGGGTATAGGCTACAACACCACCGTGGAAACAGGTGCTGCGCGAGTGAAATCCCCAGTTTTTAAGGACAACAACGTGGTAGATGGTTACATAGCCTGCACAAAGGGCAGTTAAATAACTTCAGTGGAAACACTGGTGTGTAGGCCTACCTGGGCTCTTGTAGATGTTGAGTACGTCAGTAAAGTAGTGAGGTAACAGTCTCTCTAGAAGAAGCAGGACATCTTCCAGCTCCTCTAGGATCCCCACGATAAGGAAGTTCTCTAGAACGTTCTGTTTGGCCCTCTCCAGTGCCCATTGTCCCGGCTCCCTGAAACACACAGAACAACAGGCACAGTCAGAGGAAAATATCAACCAACCCAGAGGGAATTATAACCAATAATACTTTAATAAACATTAATATTGACTGGTATTAAAAAAATATTAATACCAGTCAGGATAATGTGTAACTATTACCAAATGTGGAGCCTGATTCCCTGCAATACAGGTCTTATTACCTGCACTGGGGGTGCTGTCCACAGAAATATGGGATGATGTAGAAGAGTCTGGGGTTGGAGCATTCTGGGTAATTCTCCAGGATGCACACATTGATGTCCTGGACAGGAGGGAGACCGAAGAGACAGCCCATCAGAAAAACAGACAATCACATTCAGGTTGCACAGGAAGTTGTCGGCACCTTAATTGGGGAGGATGGGCTCGTGGTAACGGCTGGAGTGGAATATGTGGAATGGTATCAAATACATGAAACACATGGTTTGATGCCATTCCATTCGCGCCATTCCAGCCATTATTATGAGCCGTCCTCCCCTCAGCAGCCTCCAATGTGACAGGTTGATTGATGCCTACTTTTCTGCAAGAATAATGGGATTGAATGAAAAGTGCAATTCTACATTACTCTCACTAGGGGGAACCCTTCACCAAGTCTTCTCGTTTCTTAAGGAACTCATACTACTTTTGATGGTTAGCGTTGGTAAAATGAATACTAAATAATTATGGTGGTAAACAGTCAAATTTGGAAGACAAGCTGCATTATGACTATAAAATAACTTTTTGGTTTGAACACTATTTAATATTTTATTTTAACAAATCAAAAAGGAACTAAAAATAATTAATAAGATGAACTCCAGAAACTTCCATGGGCACATATGTTTGATCTCTGGCCACTTAGTTAAACGGGATGTAGATCTCCCTGCACCACCCCCTAATTACATTTCTAAATCATGTTACGTAATTATGAACTCAAATGAATTGATGTGAAAGTTTTTATGTATTTACTTGAACTATTTATGATAGTAAAATGTGAACATCTTAAATAAAGATACTTTTTTAAACAAACCAAAAAAAGTAAACAGACACTACCTTCAAACCAAACCTGACAGCCTAAATAAGACATTCAGCTTCCTATTAGCAGTTATTAGCTCATCTGTTTCCTTCTCAGTGGAATATGTAGGGTATCTCAAGAGCAACATGTAGTGAGAGGTCAATGGTATTATTCTCTGACCAGAATGATGACTGTTTAGTAATGCAGACCAATATACTGAAACAAGGGTAACCTTTGGTCTCCTCCGCTAGCCACATTATGTTGGCCATGCTACAAACATCCCAATCCCACCATCCCAACATCCCAATCCCACCATCCCAACATCCCAATCCCACCATCCCAATCCCACCATCCCAATCCCAACATCCCAATCCCACCATCCCAATCCCACCATCCCAATCCCACCATCCGCAATACCACCGCCAATCCCACCATCCCAATCCCAACATCCCAATCCCAACATCCCAATCCCAACATCCCAATCCCACCATCTTCTCTCCCTCCTGACCCACCGCCTGTATGAAAATGAAAAAGAAAGTGTCCAAACGCAGGAGCCACTGGAGCAGAGCAGTGAAACACTAAACCACCTCTCTGTTTAACCAGTGGGCTGAACGAAGGAGGCCCACTGAGACCAAATTAAAAAAGAAAGAGAGATTAAAAACCCATAAAGGAGTGAAGTCACCCAGTCTTTTCTCTCTCTCTGCTACAAACCCAAGATTCAAATCCATGTCATGTCAGGTGACGTAAGCTTTATTGACAGCAACGAGGCCTGGGCGACACAACACTCAAAAACACATGAAAGATACACACACACACACTCAAACCCATTCACACACACAAGCAGGCACGCAAGCTCACACACCCACACACACAAGACACACCCACACACACAAGACCCACACACACAAGACCCATGCACGCACGCACACACACACACACACGCACACGCACACGCACGCACGCACGCACACACACATACAATTTAGCAAAGTACTGTTCATTCTTGCACTTCTCCCATCGATTAGAACTATAACAGTCTTTGGAATAATTTCTTCCTCCATCCAGGGAAGCAGGAAGGAGAGAGTGTGTGTAGCGGGAGTAGGACACTATGCAGTGCATTCAGAAAGTATTCAGACCCCTTGACTTCTTCCACATTTTCTTACGTTACAACCTTATTCTAAAATTAATTAAATTGTTTTTTCCCCTCATCAATCTACACACAATACCCCATACTGAAAACGCAAAAACTGGTTTTTAGACATTTTTGCAAACATGACATTTACATATTCCGACCCTTTACTCAGTACTTTGTTGAAGCACCTTTGGCAGCGATTACAACCTTGAGTCTTATTGGGTTTGACACTACAAGCTTGGCACACCTGTATTTGGGGAGTTTCTTCCATTCTTCTCTGCAGATCCTCTCAAGCTCGGTCAGGTTGGATGGGGAGCATCACTGCACAGCTATTTTCAGTTTTTTCCAGAGATGTTCGATGGGGTTAAAGTGCGGGCTCTGGCTGGGCCACTCAGGGCCATTCAGAGACTTGTCCCGAAGCCACTCCTGTGTTGTGTTGGCTGTGTGCTTAGGGTTGTTGTCCTGTTGGAAGGTGAACCTCCAGTCTGAGGTCCTGAGTGCTCTGGAGCAGGTTTTTATCAAGGATCTCTCTGTACTTTGCTCCGTTCATCTTTGCCTCGATCCTGACTTCTCCCAGTCCCTGCCACTGAAAAAGATCCCCACAGCATGATGCTGCCACCACCATGCTTCACAGTAGGGATGGTGCCTGGTTTCCTCCAGATGTGACGCTCAATCGCTCAAAGAGTTCAATCTTGCTTTCGTTAGACCAGAGAATCTTGTTTCTCATGGTCTGAGAGTCCTTAGGTGCCTTTTGGCAAACTCCAAGTGGGCTGTCATGTGCCTTTTACTGAGGAGGGGATTCCATCTGGCCATAAAGGCCTGATTGGTGGAGTGCTGCAGAGATGGTTGTCCTTCTGGAAGGTTTTCCCATCTCCACAGTGGAACTCTGGAGCTCTGTTAGAGTGACCATTGGTTTCTCGGTCACCTCCCAGACAAAGGCCCTTCTCCCCGGATTGCTCAGTTTGGCCAGATGGCCAGCTCTCGGAAGAGTCTTGGTGGTTCCAAACTTCTTCAGTTTAAGAATGATGCAGTCCACTGCGTTCTTGGGGACCTTCAATGCTGCAGACATTTTTTGGTACCCTTCCCCAGATCTGTGCCTCGATACAATCCTGTCTCAGATCGCTACGGACAATTCCTTTGACATCATGGCTTGGTTTTTTCTCCGTCAACTATCGGAGCTTATATAGACAGATACAAATTCCGAATTTACCAGAGGTGGACTCCAATCAAGTTGTAGAAACATCTTAAGGATGATCAATGGAAACAGGATGCACCTGAGCTCAATTTCGAGTCTCATAGCAAAGGGTCTGAATACTTATGCATATAAGGTATTTCTGTTTTTAACTTATAATAAATTTGCAAAAAACTCTAAAACCTGTTTTTGCTTTGTCATTATGTTGTACTGTGTGTAAATTGATGAGGAAAATGTTTTATTTAATCCCTTTTAGAATAAGACTGTAATGTAACAAAATGTGGGAAAAGGGAAGGGGTCTGAATACTTTCCGAATGCACTGTATGTTTCCATTCTGGACCCACTCTCAGCCAGATAGATCCCTGCAGTCCTTTTTTCACACTTATCAACAAAGTCGGCGCTGTGACTCACATGACATTTGCCTGTGTTCCACTGTGTTCCTCCCCCCTTTATACACATAAAACATGACTTAATGTACCCACAAAAACAGAGAGGGAGTGGTAGGGTGAGGCGGGTGTGTGTGTGTGGTGTGTGAACTATGATATCACTAAGGTTGCAGGAAGTGTTGCATTTCACATGGCCACTATTAAAGAGAACAGTCTCTCACCCAGCTCTGGTCCTGTCTGGGTTCTGTGGTGTTAATGATACTGGGACACCTGGTGTACAGTCAGGTCACAGCACAACACAGAGACCTGTCAGGAACATGACATATTAGCTTCATAAACCATTCATAAGCTTTGAGTGGGCCAGACTGGGGCCACGCGATGATGATAGAACACTAACAAAAGCCTTAAGAAACCTGGATGCACTGGGGCTTTGATAACAGACCACCATTTCCACTCTTTCTTGCTCTTCTTCTCTACCCCTCAATTTCTCAAACTCTCGATTCCTCCCACCAAAAAACATCATTAATTCCTCTTAAACCCACGAACTCTGCGGGCAACACAATATGAGAGAAAAGGACACGTGTCAGTTCCTGTCTATGTAGATGATAGGTTTAGAGAGGAGGACGTTATCCTTTCAGTCAGCCACCAAGGGGCCATAAGGCTGTCTGACTGACTGACTTGCTCATTGACTGACTGACTGACTGACTGTCCTGTTAACACAGGGAGCAATATTCTTAGAGATCAGTTCAAGCTAAACTTTGAATCCCCAAAGAAATCCACCCTTACCACTGAGTGCCTTTTTAATCTGCTCTGCACTCTCTCTCAGATCCGCTGCTCTGCATTTGGACCGGGTACATTCTGACAAAAGGGAGCAGAACAACTGGAAGAGGCTTCAAAGGAACCATACGAATCCAAGAGAATTGTTTGAGAGAGATCATGAGAGAAGAAGAGGCCCAGAAGGGTTTTAAAAATCGTGACACAGCCATTCTTCAATATTCTTCCTCTGCGAGAGAGAGAGAGAAGAGAGAGAGAGAGAGAGAAGAGAGAGAGAGAGAAGAAGAGAGAGAGAGAGAGAGAGAGAGAGAGAGAGAGAGAAAAATGTCTGCATGTTCTACCAGTGTTCTGGCGTTC
>NW_019942806.1:92028-105700 GCF_002910315.2 Salvelinus sp. IW2-2015 | reverse complement strand
CGGGACACAGAGCGTCGGGACACAGAGCGGGACACAGAACGGGACACAGAGCGTCGGGACACAGAGCGTCGGGACACAGAGCGGGAGACAGACACTCTCAGGTGAGCCAGCAGCAGCTCCCCTTTACTGTAGGAGGGGCCCTCTATATACTTTAATAAGGCACATGCTCCGGTAATCCTGGGACACAGCCAAGCTGAATTACCCAGTTAGACTCAGCCACAATGACATTCACTTCACTGTGTGTTTGCTAATGTGGCTGGCTCAAAGTGTGTTATGGTTATTGTGAGGGCCTCTGACAACGCACTGGTGTGTGTGTGTGTTCTATACTTTTTGATTATGTAACACAGTTGGTATGTAACTAACTCGGGATGTCTGTGTGTTTGTGTATGTACTGTATGTGCGTGCATGTGTGTGTGTCTACCATCAAACATGCTTGATTGGAGGAGCAGAAAGGGGCATTCCTATTGCATGTTAGCTGACTCCATCTCTATACAGATTACACCAATCAAGACCACCACTAAAAAAACTGCATGAATTCCCTTTTGAACCTTACTTAAATGGGACCTCCACTCAATAAAACACACAAATCACAGAAATGAAAATAAAACGAAAGCAGTAAATGCCATTAGAAAAGCCTGAGACAACCAATATCACCACAGAGTATTGAGTTCTAGATAGTTCCGGTCTCTAACTAACCGTCAGATTTGGTCTAACTCAGTCAAGTCTGTCATTGAGTTCTAGATAGTTCCGGGTTGAGAGCAATGGAGGAATGGGAGAATGGAGAAATGGAGGGATGACAACAGCCCACAAGGGGCAAACGCTTCGTTACTCTTCCTTTGCATGCCACACCATGTACCCTGTGTCTTCAACGAGTAGACCTGTGATTTCTATTGTAGAACTGTTACAAGGAACTCTTTCAGGACTTTATACATTCAATACCGTAGGGCTATAACTAACACAGATTTATTATTACTATTACTACAGTATATGCTGAGCCTCACCTGATCATCTTTCTCAAATATGTCATTATGGTAAGAAGAAAAAGTGTTTGATGTTCCAGCATCTAAATCAGTTGAAACGAAGGCACTCATGCAGAGTCAAAAACATTGTAAATCTATATAATCCATATCATCTGAAACCTTCCAATTAAGACTGAATTGTTTATCAATTTCCTTTTGTAGAATGTTCGAGAATGAGACATCTCATGTATAATTGTTCCATCTATTCTAAATCGTTTTTTCAATAATGTGCCTTATTGCCAGAGAATAATGGAAGCATTACACAACCATCCTGACGATGAAACAGATGGCGACAAGGAAGGACTGTGTACAATCTAGTAATTCAGTCATCCAGTCATTTACTGTTGAGGTCAGAATGATCCTCATACTACATTAATATCCTGGACCATTACCATTCAAACCAACACACTGATGCTGCTAACGGAACGAAGAAGAGCTGTTGGACCAGATATGAAAGATGGAAAAATAGATTCTACAATAAAGGAGCAGTCTCACCAGGTATCTCTCGTCACCTTTCATCCCTGGTGTTCGGATGAGGTGATTCTGCTCCCCCCTCCAGTCCCCGAAACGTCGGAAGAAGTAGTTGGAGAGGAAACGGTTAATGGGGTCCCGTATGATGTTGATGTAGACGGGCTGCTCTATCCTGAACCTGACAGACAGAGGGACAGATGGATGGACACATATTTGTACAGGGTACATAGTACAGTTCTTCACAGTGGGGCAGTATTGGGGCCTAGTTGATAAGGAGATGGGCAAATGACTTACACTAAGTGTACAAAACATTAGGAACACCTTCCTAATATTCATTGCACCTCTTTTTTCCCTGAGAACAGCCTCAATTCGTCGGGGAATGGGCAAGGTATCGAAAACTTTCCACAGGGATGCTTGCCCATGTTGACTCCAATGCTTCCCACATTTGTGTCAAGTTGGCTGGATGTCCATTGGGTGGTGGACCATTCTTGATACACATGGGAAACTGTTGAGCGTGAAAAACCCAACAGTGTTGCAGTTCTTGACAGACTCAAACCGGGAAACATGGCACCTACTACAATACCGCGTTCAAAGGCACCTCAATCACTTCTTCACCCTCTGATTGGCACACACAATCCATGTCTCCTCCCCCTCCTCTACACCAAGGTTCCCCAACTGGCGGGCCACGGGTGATTTTATTTGGCCCCCCAACTTTGGGCTTATTGTGGTCAATTTGCTGTCTACAAATGATTTGTACATTAAATCAAATGTCAAGACTTTTCTGAAAATGTAAACCTAGCAGGGTGGTTCTGATTAAAACATTGTCCAGTCATAGCTATAACAGTGAAACTCCACTGTTTCAGGTGGTTCTGTGTGCCATTGAGACCTTAGCATCATAGATGGATGGATGGTGACAGTTGTCATACGTGGTGTGCTCTGCTGTAGTTACCGGGTGAAGTTGAGAAAGTGGACATGTCTGGTGTACAGGAAAGGCTGGGGGATGTTGCTGATGTTCCTCATAAGGTCCACCTGAAAGACACACATCAAGAGAAATGACTGTACAAGTCTATACTTGTATCAAAGACAGTATGTCTCCCCAGGATGGAACCAGAACCAAATATAAAGTTCATTTAGAACCATTTTCACTAAACCCTTTTGTGCCTTAACAGGCGATGATGGAATATCTGTAATTAATGACACATTAATTTCACATGTTCTGGCTTCAGCAGAGAAATCGATTAAGAGGTTGTGGAGACCCCCTGTCCACTGTGCCAGAACCTGACAACATCATCATGTTGGAGACCCCCTGTTCACTGTGTCAGAACCTGACAACATCATCATGTTGGAGACCCCCTGTCCACTGTTCAGAATCTGACAACATCATCAGTTGTGAGACCCCCGTGTCCACTGTGGTCGACGATACCTGACAACATCATCATGTGGAGACCGTGTCCACTGTGGTCAAGAACCTGGACAAACATCATGCATGTTGGAACCCCTGTCGCACTGTGTTCAGAACCTGACAACATCATCTATGGTTGGAGACCCTGTCCACTGTGTCAGAACTGACAACATCATCAATGGTTGGAAGGACCCCTGGTCCACTGTGTCAGAACCTGACAACATGCATCATGTTGGACGACCACTGTCCACTGTGTCAGAAACGCTGAAACACTCATCATGTTGGAGGACCCCCTGTCACTGTGTCAGAAACCTGACACATCATCATGTTGGAGAACCCCCTGTCCACTGTGTCAGAACCTGACAACATCATCATGTGGAGCCCCTGTCCACTGTGTCAGAACTGAACAACATCATCATATTGGAGACCCCCTTGCCACTGTGTCAGAAACCTGACAAACATCATCATGTTGGGATTAGCCCCCTGTCACTGTGTCAGACCCTGACAACATCATTAATGTTGGAGACCGCCCTGTCCACTGTGTCAGACCCTGACAAATCATCATGTTGGAGACCGCCCTGTCCAACTTGTGTCAGAACTGCAACATCATCATGTGGAGACCCCTGTCCCACTGGTGTCAGAACCTGACAACATCATCAATGTTGGAAGATCCCTGTCCACTGTGTCAGAACTGACAACATCATCACTGTTGGAGACGCGCCCTTGTCCACTGTGTCAGAACCTGACAACATCATCATGGTTGGAGAACCCCCTGTCGCACTGTATAGAACCTGACAACATGATCATGTTGGAGACCCCCTGTCCACTGTGTAGAACTGACAACATCATCATGTGGAGACCCCCTGTCCACTGTGTCAGAACGCTGACAACATCATTCATGTTGGAGACCTCGCTGTCCACTGTGTCAGAACCTGACACTCATCATGTTGGAGACCCCTGCACTGTGTCAGAACTCTGAAGACATCATCATGTTGGAGACCCCTGTGCCCACTGTGTCAGACGCTTGACAAATCTCATGTTGGAGACCCCCTGTCCACTGTGCGTCAGAACCTGACAACATCATCATGTTGGAGACCCCCTGTCCACTGTGCAGAACCTGACAACATCATCATGTTGGAGACCCCCTGTCCACTGTGCCAGAACCTGACAACATCATCATGTTGGAGACCCCTGTCCACTGTGTCAGAACCTGACAACATCATCATGTTTGGAGACCACCTGTCCACTGGGTCAGAGAAACGCTGCCAACATCATCATGTTGGAGACCCCCCGTCCCTGTGTCAGAGACGTGACAACATCATCATGTTGGAAGACCCCCTGTCACTGTGCCAAACCTGACAACATGCATCGATGTTGGAGACCCATGTCCCACTGTTGCAGAACCTGACAACATCATCATGTTGGAGACCCCCTGTCCACTGTGTCAGAACCTGACAACATCATCATGTTGGAGACCACCTGTCCACTGGGTCAGAACCTGACGTCATACAGGCTGGAGCGAGATCCCCCATCTCCCATTATTACATTAATGATAGCAGCTAAACCACACCACATGTTATGTTATCCCTCAGTGGGTCTCCCTGTTGATAAAGCCCATCTGTATATCTGGTTCTAGTGTGCTGGTGATAGCCAGGACTTTCTGAAAACGACATCTACCCAAAACACTGTCCTCAGGTTTCATTCTGTGAAACGACTAGCAGAGAAAACCAATTGGAACAATGAAATGTTCGCACTGTGTACTGTTCATATCATATGTAAAACATGATCATTTACAGTTTTGTGTTCCATATCATCCCAGCCTAGGTGGATGTTCTTCACCTCGGTGGTTCCCCAGGTCTGCATCAAGAGACAGGTTCGGACCTGTACCCCAGGTGAGCTCCATGGTGGGGGTCACACCTGGCCCTGACCCCTGGGGGTGGAGATGGGACAGGTGGGACAGGGAAATGAAGGTGGGGTGGCTAACAACCCTCTAAATACTGAAGGCTGACCCTGTCATAACCTTGGCTGAGGTCACCAGCATTACTCAATAAACTGAAGGAAAAACATGGAGGCCTTGATATCTATTGCGACTTGTTATATAGCCATTTGTTATCTAGTGTGATAGCATTATGGTTCATATGCCTACAATCAACAGTTATAAATCTTTTGGGACATATTTTGACACTGTGTTTGGAATGAAATGCTGCTGCTCCATAAACATCAATGAGAAACTGTGATGTCACTGCTAGTCTGTTTGGACAGGCTATCTGAGGCCCCAGTCACACGAGAATTTGACAGCCCCTCCTCTCTCTCTCTCTCACACTCTCTCTCCATACAGAAAAAGCTACATTCTGCTGACTTGCAGACCAATTAGCCCAAAGCTTATACCCCCCACTACACCCCATCACCTCTCCCTGCACCCTAAACATGTTTTGGTTGATTTAATGGGTATAGGGAAGGCCAAACACACACACACACACACACACTCACACACACACGCACACACACACACACACACACACAACCCCCCTCTCATTCATGAAGGGAGGTGAGTAGAGGAAGAAAGGGGAGAGGAAGAAAGACAAAGAGGAGGATAGTCTGGGATTCCAGAAATATTTGATGCCCCCCCCCTCTCTTCCTGATTGAAGGCTGTGCCTTATAGGCTTCCTGGTTGGGCTCCGCAGACCACTGGGACTGGGCTAGTGTAAACATACTAAACTTTTCTGCTATTGCTACTGCATATGTCCCTCAACACACCCCACCCCCACCCCCCTCACCTCTCCATTCAACCTCTCCACCTCACCCCTCCACACCCCCCTCACTTCTCCCTTAAAACCTTCCACCTATTTAAAGTCTGCTACTCCAAGCCGGGACGGACCATTTCAATGTTTTAATATCCGTGGTAGCTAGTATTCAGGAACATGGGGTCCATGGCAGAGCTGCGTTTGTTTGCTGTGTAACATATTTGGTGAGAGAGAGAACATAGCACCACACAGCAACACAGAGAAACTCACAGAAAAGCTGTGTTGCTATTTCTGACCAAGCTAAAATAAAGCCATCTCTCTCTCTCAGGTCTTGTAGTCTGGCTATAGAGAGAGACAGACAGGTCACTATAAGATGTGGGTACATAGGGCTCCACAGGGCTCCAAAGGGTAGGGGACCTTAACCTGTTTGGCTACCCTGGCTGGGACACTCGGTTCTGGGCAAATGCATTAGCAGGCCACTGGCTGAGCCAAAGGATAATGGTCCAACACTCTAGTCCCCAGCCAGACTGGAGCTAAGGAGACCAGCATCTCTAAACTTAGACAGCATGCATCTGGATCTGCATAAGTCAACACACACACACACAGCTACTCTAAGAGGACGTGTTAGTGGACCATGACAGAGGGTGTTTTATCTCTCTCCTCTCTCTCCTCTCTCTCTCTCTCTCTCTTCTTCTCTCTCGCTCTTCTCTCTCTCTCCTCTCTCTCTCTCTCTTCTCTCTCTCTCTCTCCCTCTCTTCTCTCTCTCCTGCTACTCTCGTCTCTCGTCTCTCTCTCTCTCTCTCTCATCTCTCTCTCTCTCTCTCTTCTCTCTCTCTCTCTCTCTCTCTCTTCTCTCTCTCTCTCTCTTCTCTCTTCTCTCTCTCTCTCGTCTCTCTTCTCTCTCTCTCTCTCTCTCTCTCTCTCTCTCTCTCTCTCTCTCTCCTTCTCTTCTCTCTCTCTCTCTCTCTCTCTCTCTCAGAGGCTTAATAATTCTAGTACAGCCAAGCGTTCCGGCTTGATGAATGTTTAAACTACCTGTTTCAATATTAGCTTTAATTAAATATTTACTTCAAATCCAGTAATGGTTATGAATATTTAGCATCTACTGACCATTCAAACATAAAAAGATTTCTACAGCACACTTTCACACTGATAAAAAAGGCCTATGAGGATATGAAACATTACCACATAGACTATGACACAGGAATACACCATTATTCTCTTCCTCTATGAAGAGTCTGAGAGTCTGCTTAAGTTGGTGTTAGGCGGCAGGAAGTGTAATTTATAGAAGGGCTAGAATAAAGGAAGATGAAGAGAGGGAGAGAGAGTCAGAGAGAGAGAGAGAGATTGAGAGAGAAAGACAAGAGAGAGAGAGAGAGATAGAGAGAGAAAGACAGAGAGAGATACAGAGACAGAGAGAGAGACAGAGACAGAGAGAGAAAGACAGAGAGATAAATAAATACCTATTTTTGATCATGCAGAATGACTAGCGTTCAGTAATGTTTTAATTTGTGTTGGCATTTCCCATGACACAGCCTGTCATTTCAACATGTCTCTGAGGAATGCGGTTTTAAACACACGCAGCACTTCCTCTATAAATGCTGTGTTGATGTCCTTAAGATGCTCTTGGAAATCCTAAAAAATACATTTCCCAGCCCTTCAGCCTGTTCTTAGAAAGACTGAAGGACAATACAGTAGCTTGCTGTGTTACAGCTTTAAGTGATAGCACTAGGACATCACTACCACTTCTTGTGGTAGTGATGTCCTAATGCCATGTTGCAGAGAGAAAAATTTGCTATTTTATAATGCTATTCTTTTTTTTTGTTTGTTTGTTGTTTTTGTTTTTTAAAATTTTATCCCATTTTCTCCCCCCTTTTTGTGGTATCCAATCGCTAGTAATTACTATCTTGTCTCATCGCTACAACTCCCGTAGGAGACGAAGGTCGAAAGCCATGCGTCCTCCGAAGCACAACCCAACCAAGCCGCACTGCTTCTTAACACAGCGCGCCTCCAACCCGGAAGCCAGCCGCACCAATGTGTCGGAGGAAACACCGTGTACCTGGCCCCCTTGGTTAGCACGCACTGCGCCCGGCCCGCCACAGGAGTCGCTGGAGCGCGATGAGACAAGGATATCCCTACCGGCCAAACCCTCCCTAACCCGGACGACGCTAGCCCAATTGTGCGTCGCCCCACGGACCTCCCGGTCGCGGCCGGCTGCGACAGAGCCTGGGCGCGAACCCAGAGACTCTGGTGGCGCAGTTAGCACCTAGACCACTGCGCCACCCAGGAGGCCCCCTATAATGCTATTCTAAAATCATGATTAAATGTTGCAATTTTAAAGCTAATTTCCAGCAATTCTACAGTTTTTACCATGGGACAGGGGAAAACATTTGCCGCTTTATAGCTCATTTCATGCTTTTGTTCACATTTTGCAATGAGGCTGAGATAAAATGTTGCAGATTTAAAGCTCATTTCCTGCTATTCTACACATTTTGACATGAGGCTGAGAGAACATTTTGCAGTTTTAAACTTAATTTCCTGCAATTCCACACATTTTGCTATCATGTGCTATCAAACATAAAAAAATGGGTTGTGGGCCCCCTGTAGGTTGGGGGCCCCAGGGCACGTGCCCCTGCGTGTCAATTCTGTAATTGGGACCTGCTTCCGGTCATCATACAACAAGGCAACGCTCCCCACTCCTCCCATCTCTGACCCTTAAAGCACACCCCCTCAACCACCACCGATCTCCCTCCTTATCTCCCTCCCTTTCTCCATCTTTACCCGTTCATGCTTGGTAACGCGTGTCATACCTGTTCATGTTTGGTGAGGCGTGTCTTGTTGTGGATGTCTGAGGAGACCAGGTTGAACTGATGTCTCTCTGCCAATAACCTTAGTAGGATGACTACCGTCCTGCTGCCACACTTCCCCACACGATTATACACCACCTGACTGGGGAATGGCAGCACCTGAATGGGAGAACAACATAGAACACACACTGCTGAGGAGACGGAGAGCAGCAACAATTAGCTCATCAAATAACAATTAGCCAATCAAAGCCATGATTATTGCCTTCTGGAGGTAACATAAGGCTAAGATAAGGGTAAGAATGATGGTAGGTACAGCTGAAAGTGTAAGTGAGGACGATTTCAAATATGGTTAGGACGAAAGGAAAGAAGAAAAGAAAAGAAAGTGAAAAAGGGGAACACTGCCAAAGGGATTGGACTGCTCCTTCTCTTAACTCTTACTCTGTCCTTCCTCTCTGACATCTGACCTGTCTTTTGTGTCTATTTTCCCAGGGGGCTGTTCTCACTCGACCCCCGATGCCCTGCCATCCTGCAGATAAACTCCACACGAAGTGCTTTATCAGGCACACACACATACAGACACATACATATACACACACACACACACACACACACACACACACACACACCCTCAAACATACAAACACAGCACACACACTGGTCACTGTAACGCATCCCTCGATTTCATCTGATAGCAGAAGGATCACTGAAAGAAGGACAAAGCTCGTAGTAGTTGAATAACATCTGAAAGGTGTCGCTAGGGATGCTCCTAACCTTTTCCCTGACGTGACTTCAATGAAGCCTTTTTTATTACAAATACAGAGTGAAGAATTCAGCGGCATTCCTGCCGGCATTCCCAGTCTGGAATGGTAGCTGAGATTCCCCTTGGGGGAAATTCTACACATCTGACAGGGACACTGAAGACATGTCTACTGCAGTACAACTCCGGGTTAGGGGATGGTGCTGAACCCCATGACAGGCATTTTAGTGTAGTGGTGCACATGTCTGTGCCTGTTGTGTGAATGTGTGTTGTGTGTGTGTGTGTGTGTGGTTGTGTGTGTTGTGTGTGTGTGTGTGTGTGTGTGTGTGTGTGTGTGTGTGTGTGTGTGTGTGTGTTTTTCTCCATGTTTACCCCTACATGACCTACAACTCCTGTATCCCAGTCCACAGTGTGTTGTATGATGAAACCCAGAGCGGTTAAGGCCACACACACCACTTCATTTTGCTCCTCTATCCTGAACTGTATCCCTGCCTGCCTCGCCCCAGCAGCACAGTAAAAATAGGGCCTGTCACGTATCAATTTGAGGACAGCCCGTCACTTTATCAACAACGTATTTCCTGTTTTTCCAGATTACTGGAGTTACAGGAAATCACCAGAGGATAGAACGCTTTGGCAGCGGTTGGAAACAGAAATATGTGTGTTGTTTGGCCTGGGCTTGAAAGAGGGTGGGATGATGACAATCCCCTGTGATAACTTTGTTTGCACAACTTGTGTTGATAGGCATGAGTCTGTCTGTGTCGTGTCACATGGTTTACACCCTTAACTCCCCTTTGATAAAACATCATCAACACTGTATGAGTTCTAGACCAAAAGTGTGTTTATTTAATAGAAAAAGGTCCAGAAAAGAGGGCTGTATTCAATCAAAACCTATGGTCAGAACAATCTGGTGCTAGAAAAAACTAAATATTCCTCTTGCACATCCTGACAGCGGAATTCGATCCAACTAAGAACTGAAACAATTGTGAAAGTGTGAAACAATAAGACAGTCGACTCTGTATGAATTCTCACAGCACAGATCGGCATTAGGTTCCAGGGAGTCAGCGCACATCAATTGTGTTTCTCTTAAACAGGCCTACCATGTCTCTGTTTTTGTAGTAATACCAGACCTCTTAGCTTATCACATTCTAATGGCAGTGATAACATATCTGCTGTGTTTGCATGAAGAAAAGAAAACATCTGGGTTTGTTAGAATGAGCTCACAGAGGGCAAGGAACCCTAGGGGCTTAGCCACCCCAGTACAACCCCTCTGATGTGGTTGCTAATGGTAGCTAGCTGTGGCAAAACTTTGATCTGAAAGGAGGGAAGAAAAATAGGGGGGAAAACCACAAATAGCAGCCAGGCAGCCAGTATAGCCTACACAAGAGCACAGCGCTTTACAGTAGCCTTTAAGTCACCCACTAAGCATAGAGCACAGCGCTTTACAGTAGCCTATAAGTCACCCACTAAGCATAGAGCACAGCGCTTTACAGTAGCCTATAAGTTAAGTCACCCACTAAGCATAGAGCACAGCGCTTTTACAGTAGCCTATAAGTCACCCACTAAGCATAGAGCACAGCGCTTTACAGTAGCCTATAAGTCACCCACTAAGCATAGAGCACAGCGCTTTTACAGTAGCCTATAAGTCACCCATAAAGCATAGAGCACAGCGCTTTTACAGTAGCCTATAAGTCACCCACTAAGCAGTAGAGCACAGCGCTTTACCAAAAATGCACCTGACATTCAAAGTCTGGAAAATACATATTTCAATGTCATTTTTCTTACTGCGAAATGACAACAGAAAAGACGCCAAAAAGGCTGAACAAGGAGTTGGGTAAATAACCAATTAGAAGTGTATTGAACTATTGAACTCTATGTTCAAAATGAGTGCCCAATTAAAAGTGCTTTGAACTATGTTGAAAACAGGACCTTGAAGAGAGAGGAAAGAAGGCACTATCAGTATTTTCTCTCCATTGTAAACACACTGATCAGTGAGTTAACAAATTGCATGTGTTACTGTTATTACATATTTTTATTTAACCTTTATTTAACCAGGAAAAGCCCATTGAGACCCAGAGTCTCTTTTTCAATGGAGACCCGCTAAGAAGACAGCAACAATCAATACATTACAGAATTAAAACATACAACAATCAATACATTACAGAATTAAAACATACAACAATCAATACATTACAGAATTAAAACATACTACAAGACAAACAACATGATCCTGCCTAAAAAAGCATTTACACTCCTCTGAACAGAGTCTCCCATCAATATTTTAAATTCAATCAGTGGCACTAACATATCTAGATGAAGCATGGATTGGTAGACCATTCCATGCCTCTGGTGCACAAGAAGAGAAGGCAGTCTTGCCTAATACTGTGAATGTCCTGGGGACTTTAAGTAGCAAACAACCTAGCAGACCGGGTATGGTAACTGCTGGTGGTGAAGGAGACCAGACTACAGAGGTAAAGAGGGAGTTTACTCAAAAGGGCTTTGTAGATGAACACATATCAAATCAAATCAAATCAAATTTTATTAGTCACATTACACATGGTTAGCAGATGTTAATGCGAGTGTAGCGAAATGCTGTGCTTCTAGTTCCGACAATGCAGTAATAACCAACAAGTAATCTAACCTAACAATTCCACAACTACTACCTTATCACACACAAGTGTAAAGGGATAAAGAATATGTACATAAAGATATATGAATGAGTGGTGTACAGAACGGCAAGGCAAGATGCAGTAGATGGTATAGAGTACGTATATACATATGAGATGAGTACTGTAGGGTATGTAAACATAAAGTGGCATAGTTTAAAGTGGCTAGTGGTACATGTATTACATAAGATGGCAAGATGCAGTAGATGATATAGAGTACAGTATATACATATGAGATGGTAATGTAGGGTATGTAAACATTATATTAAAGTGGCATTGTTTAAAGTGGCTAGTGGTACATTTTTACATAATTTCCATCAATTCCATTTTTAAAGTGGCTGGAGTTGAGTCAGTATGTTGGCAGCGGCCGCTAAATGTTAGTGGTGGCTGTTTAACAGTCTGATGGCCTTGAGATAGAAGCTGTTTTTCAGTCTCTCGGTCCCTGCTTTGATGCACCTGTACTGACCTCGCCTTCTGATGATAGCGGGGGAACAGGCAGTGGCTTGGTGGTTGTTGTCCTTGATGATCTTTATGGCCTTCCTGTGACATCGGGTGGTGTAGGTGTCCTGGAGGCAGGTAGTTTGCCCCGGTGATGCGTTCTGCAGACCTCACTACCCTCTGGAGAGCCTTACGGTTGTGGCGGAGCAGTTGCCGTACCAGGCGGTGATACAGCCCGACAGGATGCCTCTCGATTGTGCATCTGTAGAAGTTTGTGAGTGCTTTTGGTGACAAGCCGAATTTCTTCAGCCTCCTGAGGTTGAAGAGGCGCTGCTGCGCCTTCTTCACGACGCTGTCTGTGTGGGTGGACCAATTCAGTTTGTCCGTGATGTGTACACCGAGGAACTTAAAAACTTTCCACCTTCTCCACTACTGACCCGTCGATGTGGATAGGGGGTGCTCCTCTGCTGTTTCTGAAGTCCACAATCATCTCCTTGTTTTGTTTGACGTTGAGTGTTGAGGTTATTTTCCTACACCACACTCCGAGGGCCCTCACCTCCTCCCTGTAGGCCGTCTCGTCGTTGTTGGTAATCAAAGCCTACCACTGTAGTGTCATCCGCCAAACTTTGATGATTGAGTGAGGCGTGCATGGCCACGCAGTCGTGGGTGAACAGGGAGTACAGAGAGGGCTCAGAAACGCACCCTTGTGGGGCCCAGTGTGAGGATCAGCGGGTGGAGATGTTGTTACCTACCCTCACCACCTGGGGCGGCCCGTCAGGAAGTCCAGGACCCAGTTGCACAGGGCGGGGTCGAGACCCAGGTCTCGAGCTTGATGACGAGTTTGGAGGGTACTATGGTGTTAAATGCTGACTGTAATCGAGAACAGCATTCTCACATGGTATTCCTCTTGTCCAGATGGGTTAGGGCAGTGTGCAGTGTGTTGCGATTGCGTCGTCTGTGGACCTATTGGGCGGTAAGCAAATTGGAGTGGTGTCTAGGGTGTCCAGTAGGTGGAGGTGATATGGTCCTTGACTAGTCTCTCAAAGCACTTCATGATGACGGAAGTGAGTGCTACGGGGGCGGTAGTCGTTTATAGCTCAGTTACCTTAGCTTTCTTGGGAACAGGAACAATGGGGCCCTCTTGAAGCATGTGGAACAGCAGACTGGGATAAGATTGATTGAATATGTCCGTAAACACACCAGCCAGCTGGTCTGCGCATGCTCTGAGGACGCGCGCTGGGAATGCCGTCTGGGCCTGCAGCCTTGCGAGGGTTAACACGTTAAAATGTTTTACTCACCTCGGCTGCAGTGAAGGAGACCCGCAGGTTTTGGTAGGGCCGTTGTGAGAGAGATATTTCTCTTCCTCTTGGT
>NW_019942806.1:46017-87816 GCF_002910315.2 Salvelinus sp. IW2-2015 | reverse complement strand
GTCTGCATTGATAAACAGAGTCCATCTCTGTAAAGGAGGAGGCTGCATGATAAACAGAGTCCAGTCTCTGTAAGACAGAGGAGGCTGCATGATAAACAGAGTCCATCTCTGTAAGACGGAGGAGGCTGCATGATAAACAGAGTCCAGTCTCTGTAAGACGGAGGAGCTCATGATAACAGAGTCCATCTCTGTAAGACGGAGGAGGCTGCATGATAAACAGAGTCCAGTCTCTGTAAGACAAGGAGGCTGCATGATAAACAGAGTCCAGTCTCCTGTAGACAGAGGAGGCTGCCATGAAACAGAGTCCAGTCTCTGTAAGACAGAGGAGGAGGCTGCATGATAAACAGAGTCCAGTCTCTGTAAGACAGAGGAGGCTGCATGATAAACAGAGTCCAGTCTCTGTAAGACAGAGGAGGCTGCATGCATATACAACAAGTCACCATAATCAATTACAAAGAGAAAAGTGTCATGAACAAGCTTCTTTCTAGCCATAAGCGGGAAGCAAGCCTTATTATGAAAATAAAAACCCAATTTAAATTTCAGCTTTGTCACAAGATTATCCACATGAACTTTAAAGGACAACTTGTCGTCCAACCAAATGACACTTTTTCAATGGATAAGCCACCAGATGTGACAATGCTAACGTTCTTTGGCGGAGTTCTAACTCTGGTAAAGGTCATGAATTTAGTTTGTTGTACATTCAAGACCATAAAGGGAGGCCTGCAGTGACTGAAAAGCACTCTGGAGCTCTTCAACAGCCTGAACCAGAGAAGGTGGACATGAATATATGACTGTATCATCTGCATATAGATGCAACTTTGCTGGTTGCATCCCATTTCCCAAATCATGAATACACATTGAGAACAACACAGGAGCTAAAATGGAACGCTGGGGCACACCTCTATTTGGGGCACACCTCTATTTGGGGCACACCTCTATTTGGGGCACACCTCTATTAACCTCAAGAAAGCTAGACATGTGATTGTCAGTATATACACATTGTGTTCTGTCAGAAAGACAATTTACTGCCCCTTCACTGAGACCAATGTTTCTAAGTCTAGCTACAGTAGCAAGAATTAATGGTCAACTGAATCAAAGGCCTTTGATGAATCCACAGAGCAGCACACTGCCATAGCTGCAGTTGTGGTGCTGTGCCCCGATCTAAAGCCAGACTGAACCCCGCTCAGTATGTTCTTTTCAATGAAGACGTTTTTGAACTGTGAGTTCACTAGGGACTCAGACTGGCCAGGATAGGGAGTTTGGAGATAGGACTATAGTTATTAGCATCTGAGGGATCTCCACCCTTCAGCAATGGGAGGACATAAGCTGATTTCCAAATGCTGGGTATGGAATTGGTCAAGAGACTCAAGTTGAAAATGTGAGCCACAGGTTCAGTAATAATACCAGCTGCTACCTTTAAGAGGTAGGGGTCCAGGTTGTCTGGACCTGCAGACTTTTTACTGTCTATTGCCTTTTAGTGCTTTATAGACCTCAGCATAAGAAACAGGCTCAAAGTTAAAATGGTTCACATGAGAGCCTATATCATAGTTGACTGTAACAGAGCTGACATTAGAGGCCTGGGCCCCACCATTATCAAAAACTGAACCAGCAGGTATGAAGTGCTTGTTTAAAAACCCCTACAATATTGGCTTTATCCTTCACTTCATTAGAATCCACCATTAAATGTTCAGGAAGGCCAGAGACTACATTAGAACCTGACACTGATTTGATTAGCTTCCAGAACTTGGTAGGGTTGTTTAGGTTCTCTGTGACTGCATTTAAATAGTCATCTGATTTGGACTTCCTGATCAATCCTGTGCATTTGTTTCTTAGCGCTCTGAAGGAGGCCCAGTCAACAGGAACATGTGTTTCTTAGCGCTCTGAAGGAGGCCAGTCAACAGGAACATGTGTTTCTTAGCGCTCTGAAGGAGGCCAGTCAACAGGAACATTTGTTTCTTAGCGCTCTGAAGGAGGCCCAGTCAACAGGAGCATTTGGTTCTTAGCGCTCTGAAGGAGGCCCAGTCAACAGGAGCATTTGGTTCTTAGCGCTCTGAAGGAGGCCCAGTCAACAGGAACATGTGTTTCTTAGCGCTCTGAAGGAGGCCCAGTCAACAGGAACATGTGTTTCTTAGCGCTCTGAAGGAGGCCCAGTCAACAGGAACATGTGTTTCTTAGTGCTCTGAAGGAGCCCAGTCAACAGGAGCATTTGGTTCTTAGCGCTCTGAAGGAGGCCCAGTCAACAGGAGCATTTGGTTCTTAGCGCTCTGAAGGAGGCCCAGTCAAAGGAGCATTTGGTTCTTAGCGCTCTGAAGGAGGCCCAGTCAACAGGAACATGTGTTTCTTAGCGCTCTGAAGGAGCCCAGTCAACAGGAACATGTGTTTCTTAGTGCTCTGAAGGAGGCCCAGTCAACGGAGCATTTGGTTCTTAGCGCTCTGAAGGAGGCCAGTCAACAGGAGCATTTGGTTCTTAGCGCTCTGAAGGAGGCCCAGTCAACAGGAGCATTTGGTTCTTAGCGCTCTGAAGGAGGCCCAGTCAAACAGGAGCATGTGTTTCTTAGCGCTCTGAAGGAGGTCCAGTCAACAGAACTGTGTTTCTTAGCGCTCTGAAGGAGGCCCAGTCAACAGGAACATGTGTTTCTTAGCGCTCTGAAGGAGGCCCAGTCAACAGGAACATGTGTTTCTTAGTGCTCTGAAGGAGGCCCAGTCAACAGGAGCATTTGTATGTCTAGCTTGAGCCCAAGAGATATTTCTCTTTCTAATTAATTCTTCCAAGTTATCTGAAAACCAGGGATTGTCCCTTCCACTGATTCTACATTTCTTCACAGGGGCATGCTTATCACAAATCGACACAAATTTCATAGAAAAATAGTCCCAGGCAGTGTCAACATCGAGAATCAGACTTACTCTGTAAATATTATGGTACAGATCAAGTAAGAACGCTTCCTCATCAAACTGTCTAAAATGTCTTTTAAAAATATAACGGTGTTTGGCTTGGGTCATGTTTGTATTTCTAACACAAGCAATTGCACAGTGACCACTGACATCATTACAGAATATCCCAGTCCATGTGTATTTGTGAGGGGTCTTCGTTAGAATAATGTCCAATAGAGGTGATTTGTGCAGGACATCAGAAAGAGAGTTAAGTGCGTCTCCCGAAGCCAAGGGCGGTCTGTAGCAGCTGACTACAGTGATGTGGGAGTCCTTATATATGTTCACTTTAACCACAAGCAATTCAAAATGTTTGGCTTTGGTAATGGAGAGAATTTCAGAGGTGTTAAACTCGGATTTCACATAAATTGAAACCCCTCCTCCTTTACTCATCTGATCCATATAAAACAATGTGTACCCATTAATAGTACACAGTGTTTGTGTTCTGTGGTAAACAAGCTGTTCCTGGCTGCCTTTGGCTGACTATTGGCCATTTGGAGACCAGTCAGCCTGTCCAGATGACCAAAAGCCTCTCTGTTGAACCCTAGCATTACAAAAACAAGATTGGTATGAGCCAGGCACCAGGTCTCTCATCAACAGTCTTTCCTGTCAGTGTGAGCATATAGCTCATCTTGGTGAAGGGGTCAGGAAAAACTCCTGGCCCAACTCAGCGCTACTTACCACAGTTCAGACCATTCCACCACATTTTAGATCATTCCACCACAGTTCAGACCATTTCACCACAGTTCAGACCATTACACCACAGTTCAGACCATTACACAACAGTTCAGACCATTACACCACAGTTCAGACCAGCCCCTGTTCAGACAGATAATACTCTGGCTTGTACTTTACCTCAAAGTTAGCCTGGGTTAATAGCATGCACTTCAACAGGCCTCTTCAAGTCAACTTAATAACATATAAACATTGGCCAGATGTTACCAGGCTTAATTAGGACAGCCAGACCTTCAGATCAGCTCCAAAGAGACACGTGGCCAGACTCCTCACACGGACACATGCGCACACACGTGAACAAACACATGCGCACACACGTCAGATAAACTCTGAACACGAAGCCAAAGCTAGCTAGCCAACTTCATTTACGAAGGCCACAGAAATATGTGTCTCACCCACAGAGAGAAGGGGGAATGTGAGACAGGGAAAAAAAGAGACTGAAAGAGAGGTGGATCTAAGAGAGAAGCGATAAGGATATATACTAAACAAAAATATAAACGCAACATGTAAAGTGTTGGTCCCATGTTTCATGAGCTGAAATAAAAGATCCCAGAAATGTTCCATGCGCACAAAAAGCTTATTTCTCTCAAATTTTGGGCACAAATTTGTTTACCTCCCTGTTAGTGAGCATTTCTCCTTTGCCAAGATAATCCATCCACCTGACAGGTGTGGCATATCAAGAAGCAGATTAAACAGCATGATCATTACACAGGTGCACCTTGTGCTGGTAAAAATAAAATGTGCAGTTTTGTCACACAACACAATGTCACATATGTGTGCAATTGGCATGATGACTGCAGGAATGTCCACCAGACCTGTTGCCAGAGAATTGAATGTTTATTTCTCTATCATAAACTGCCTCCAACGCTGTTTTAAAGAATTTGGAAGTACGTCCAACCGGCCTTACAATCGCAGACACTGTGTAACTACGCCAACCCAGGACCTCCACGTCCGGCTTCTTCACCTGCGGGGTCGTCTGATGAAACTGAGGAGTATTTCTGTCTGTAATAAAGCCCTTTTGTGGGATTTTTTAAAATTCTGATTGGCTGAGCCTTGTTCCCCAATGGGTGGGCCTGGCTCCCACGTGGCTGTGCCCCTGCCCAGTCATGTGAAATCCACAGAGTAGTGCCTAATGTATTTGTTTGAATTGACTGATTTCCTTATATGATCTGTAACTCAGTAAAATCTTTGAAATTGTTGCACGTTGCGTTTATATTTTGGTTCACTATAGATAAAAGGGTGATAAGTAGAAGGGTAGAAATAGGGGATCAAAGAAAGTGTGGATGAGGGTTTATAGAAAGGGGTAGAGATAGAGAGGGCCAGAGGGATAGAAGTGAGATAGAGGCAGACAGATGCAGCTGGCCAGACACAAGGCCCAGTGTGTGTGTGTGGGCATGTGTGTGTGTTAGTGTGTGTGCATGTGTGTCTGTGTGTGTGTGTGTGTGTGTGTGTGTGTGTTTGTCAGTATTTTGTATTTAGAGTATGTTCACACACAGCTTCTCCAGACATAAACCTCACCCTTATCTTGCATGGACTGGACTGTCACACTCACTTACACAGGGCAGCACATAAGAGAGAGATGGAGAAAAGAAAAGGGAGTGTGAAAGAAAAAAAGAAAACAAGGAGAGGGATAGGGTGGAAAGAGAGGGATCAGAGGAAGTGTGAGGGAGAGAAAGATGAAGTGATAGAGTAATGAAAAAGAAAAAGAAGGAGTGCTGTAGTGATGGTCTTACACGGGGAGCTGGGGGTCCGTGGTCATCGAGATATGTGGATTCTCCTGTGAAGAAACAGAGGTATAGATATTTATTCAGGGCTACAGTCCAATAGTGTTCAATCGTATTATGGCAAATCCACTGGCAGCAAAATCTATTTTATTCAGTTAAGATTCCACAGGCTAGTGACCTCAAGTCAAGGGTTACCAATAAATATCTGAATAAATATCACACAGGCAGGAAGGAAATCTATATCCAGCCACAACAATCGTCAATAACCACCAATAGCCCGGCCTGGCCAGTCACTATCTTTCTAAGAAAAACAGAGCGACCTTCACATCTACATAAAGTGTGGGAATGTCATCATGAGTGAGCTACGGCCCATTTATACAGTATCTGCCAGTTGTGGAGTCGTTTCATCTCTGGACAAAGGGTCCCTTTTAAGGCCGCCTCACACTGAGGATCTATGCTCTCCTTTCAGCCCACTCTCCAACTCCAGGACCAGGCTCCAGACAGCGGCCTTTTCTTCTCCACTCTGCACTCGGAGCGGAGCGCGTCCAGAGACACTGAGACGCTATACTTCCCATCACCTCTACAACATTCAGAGGCAAGGAGAGAGAGAGAGATAGAGCGAGAGAGAGATTGAGAGAGGGGGAGGTGGAAGTTGGGTTGTTCTTAAATGTAAAGAGAAGGGAGGACCTCTACTCACTGGCAAAAAGTATCAAAGCCAACAGTGCAATATTCTAGAACACTGCTGTGTGTATGCGTATACGTTTTGGACTATGATAGACACCTTCAACAATTCCACTCACACCTGCACGCTGCTCTTGCTACTTTCAGTGTTTTATTGAAGCTACATGTCGGCCTCTTGGCCTTCATCAGAGCTTTTTGCTCCACTAAACTAAATAAACCATCTTGGTATAATAATAATTGATTTCATTTCTATAGCGCTTTTCATAACAATCTCAAAGCGCATCAAAAGCAAACAAACTCTAAATACATTGTCATGAGTAGCTTAGCTATAGTTGGCTAGGTCAGCCAATAGAGGCCAAGTCTTTGAGTGCATGCATCCTCCAAAAAGAATAAGGGACAGTTCAATGCTTGATCAGAGAAAGGTGGTCAGGGAGATGGTTGATGAAGATGGAGTCTGGTGACAATCTTGTAAAAGACTAGCTACTCTGGGAGTCGTGTAGCCACTGGACTTCTCCTGCACAATGTATGGCACACCCTTGGGCGATGCGTTTGCAGCTTTGGGCGCTAGAAAGCTCACTACATACAGTTCAGAGTAGTAAACAGTCGTCCTCATTACGAGCCCTCTACCTCAGCACTGCATTCCTCTCATGCTTCAGTTGAGACTCTTTAATTGATACATGCTTAGGCCTACAGTTAACTCCAGTTTACTCCAATTACGTCTTTCCAAATGCTAGCTACTTAGCTAACGTTAGCCCAGAACAACAACACTTCGCTGTAGTGAAAGATCACTGGGTAAGGCTACAGACGATCCATTCCGGTTCACAGTGGTGTAAAGTACTTAAGTCAAAATACTTCAAAGTATTACTTAAGTAGTTTTTTGGGGTATCTGTACTTTACTATTTGTATTTTTGACAACTTTTACTTCACTACATTCCTAAAGAAACTAATGTACTTTTTACTCCATACATTTTCCCTGACACTCCAAAGTACTCGTTACATTTTAAATGCTTATCAGGACAGGAAACTGGTCCAATTCACGCACTTATCAAGAGAACATCCTTGGTCATCCCCACTTCCTCTGATCTGAAGGATTCACAAAACACAAACGCTTCGTTTGTAAATGATGTCTGAGTGTTGGCATGTGCCCCTGGCTATCCGTAAATTTAAAAAACAAGAAAATTGTGCCATCTGGTTTGCTTAATTAATATATAATATACTTTTGATACTTAAGTATATTTTAAATCAAATACTTTCAGACTTTTACTCAAGTAGTATTTTACTGGGTGACATTCACTTTTCCTTGAGTCCTTTTCTATTAAGGTATCTTTACTTTTACTAAAGTATGACAATCGGGTACTTTTTCCACAACTGCCGGATCATTTGCGAAGCCGTATCTGACGGTGCGTTCAAGACAACAGGGAAGTCTGAAAAAAACGTGCTCTGACTGGAAAAAATCTAATTGAACAGTCATCCAATGCTTTATTGCCCTCTGCTATGTTTGGACTGCCGTGGTCCATTGCTGTGATCTAGTGTACTATAAAATGTATGGCTCTCCTACTCTCACCACTTTGTCCAATCCTATTCAAGGCTAGAACCACTTTGTCTTTTCTAGTGGTTCTACTAGCCTTGGTTTGCATTTTGTTAAGACATCTGTCCAATGAATTCTGTAACCACTCCCTCTTCAACTCAGGGTTAATTGGAAAATGCTGTTCAAAAGAAGACATTGTATTATCATCTTTATACTCCCTGACAAAGGCCATGCAGCCGAAACACATCAGAGTTTTTTAAATATTTGTTTCCATTGAACATGCTATACAATTAAAGGCATTTTCATTAATTATATGAAGAGTGGCCTGGTTCTCCTTTCTTTTTGATGACCAATTCACCTCTTTTACCAAAGAGCACCTTCTGTCTACAAAGATTTACTACTGTGTACCTTAGCAGCGCTTCCCTTCCTTCTTTTTTCTGAACAGTCACCCAACTTGGAGTTACAAGTTGGAAACTTGGGCATCATCCTAGAGCTCCGACTTCTCCGACCTGAAGATCACCGACGTCTCGATTTTTCCCAATTTGAGCTCGTTTTGTTTCAGAGTTCCCAGTTGTCTTGAACGCACCAAAAGTAGTATGTTGCGGCCGTGGCATACTGCATACTCTACTAAACAGTGTGTACTAAGTAGTACGTAGTATGATTAGTAACTACAGGTATGCAGTTTAAGTAAGTAGTAGACAAGCGAGATTTCGGACATAGCCTGTTTACCCTTTCTGATAGCTGTGGTGTTTGGACTCTGGTCAATTAGTTATCTGATCAGTGGCCTGGTGTCAGAATCACATGCACACACACGCAAACACACACACACACACCAGCAAGTATCCTTGCAGGCCTCTGAGTCAGTTATACAGTGTCAGCGTGACATCCTATAACACTTCTGTGGCACATTAGTTTGTCAGCTGCAACAGTATATTAATATGGGGACAGCTGCACTGCACACACACCCTCAGGTGTGTCTGCTGCACACACAGACACACACATACACATGCACATGCACTCACACATGCATAATGCATTCTTAATGAGGAATGCAGAGGGAGGCTTGGATTGGCAGGTCGTGCAGAGGCATCTGAGGTTGTCCCAGGGTGGGGAAACGAGAGACAGACATTTCAGTTCCTCCCATTCCTTCATGTTCAGGGCTGTGTGCGTATCTCATTTGCAACGGGGATTGGAACTAATTTCTTCCAGGGCACATGCTCGTAAAAACAGACAGCTACCATCCACCCACAACGACAGGAGCGGTGGAATCTACTGAGCTTCCATGGAGTTCTTCTCTAGACGAATCTAGTTCTCTAGACACCTTGGTTACATTCACAAGACTATGGTTGGATTCTATGGTTTCATGCTATGGTTTGGAATAGAAACGTCTATGGTATACATTCTCTCCCACTTGAGTAGGGTTGCACATTTTGGGGAATATTCAGAGGTGGAAACTTTCCGTGGGAATTAACGGAAATGTATGAAAATTAATATAATACAATTTAAATGTAGATGTTTTTTGCATTGGATATATTTACCATACCATATGGAGACAGAAACAGAAACCTTTTACCCTACCATAAGTAGACTAAGTAGATTAAATCCTTCCAATAGAAATAAAACAAACAATTTATTTACGAATTAAACTTTAATTAAATGAGCTGACTCTTCACATGGGATGATTTCACTGAACAACAAAAGAAAGGGAATATTGAATGATCCCCAATGATCCATCGCATCTCCCAAAAACTTTTTCAACATACATCTATAAAATTATAGTCTAGAAACTAAAGCTTTGGTTGTCTTCCTCTCAAGCTTCCATGTCTTCTCCCTGGACCTCCTCAATGTCCACCTCTTGAACATCAGACTCTGAGGCCTCATCTTCGCTGTCACTTTCCAATCTTGTTGAGGATGGCTCATTGTCAGGCTCTAAAAAGCCTCAAATTTACCCGGATGGCCACCAATTTTTCAACCCTTGTACTGGTCAGCCTGTTGCGTGCTTTGGTGTGTGTGTTCCCAAACAAGGACCAGTTGCGCTCTGAGGCGGCTGATGTTGGTGGGATTTGGAGGATGATGGAGGAAACAGGAGAAAGAGCCTCAGATCCCTCAGAATCCCTTCCACCAGGTGGCTGATGAGATATGTTGGCACAACTGCCATATTGCATCTCCATCGCAAAGCCCTTGCTTGGAAGTGTACCTCGCCAGACTGCCAAGAATCTTGCCCTCATCCAGGCCAAGGTGGCGAGACACAGTAGTGATGACACCATAGGCCTTGTTGATCTCTGCACCAGACAGGATGCTCTTGCCAGCATACTTGGGGTCCAACATGTACACTGTGGTGTGTATGGGCTTCAGGCAGAAGTCTTCACGCTTTTTGATGTATTTCAGAACTGCAGTTTCCTCTGCTTAGAGCAACAGTGAAGTGGGCAGGGCAGTATGAATGTATTCTCTCACATCTGCCAGCAGAGTCTGAACATCAGACAGGATGTCATTGTCTCCCTCAATCCGTGCAATGGCTGCTGCTATAGGTTTCAGGAGTTGCAGGCTGCTTACCACTCTCTCCCAAAATACATCATCCAGCAGGATCCTCTTGATGGGGCTGTCCATATCGACAGACTGTGATATGGCCATTTCTTGGAGAGACTCCTTCCCCTCCAGGAGACTGTCAAACATGAATACACATTGCCTGTGAGCATCAGAGGTTAACCAGTTGCATACACAGCTCAAGCAAGACATTCATCAGCATTTATCTGACTACATTCCTCCATTGAGTCAAAAAAACTTCTGATTCCAGGAGGACCACGAGCTGTTGCTACCGATAAGTTGTCTGATTAATAATTTTCACCTCGAATAGAAGTAGATGGACTTTTGTAAGAGGTTGCTTGTTGTGTGTGCTGAGGGAACTTTATGCACTTGGCCAGATTATTCTGCATCTTTGTTGCACATATGATTTGGCACAGTATTTGCAAATGTGCACAGCTTTTCCTTCTACATTAGCTGCAGTGAAATGTCTCCACACATCAAATAGTGCACGTGGGATTTTGCTGTAAAGATTAGGAAACAAATAGTTAAAAAAATATACAATTCCATGTACAGATAAATAGTTAAGCAGTTAGATTAAACAACTCTTTTGTAAGATTTTTTTTTTTTTTTTAAATAAACATGTACGGAAACAGGTGAATTAACACTCCTCAGTTAGCAGGCTCAAGCAAGCTAAAACCCACATGGTAGCAAAAACTAACTAGCAGAAATTGTTAACAAGTTAGAAAAGATTTAAACACACTTTGCTGTAGGCTACGATTTACTAGTTAACTAAAAAGAATGTATGTCATATAAAATATATTCACCCCACTCAAAACTTACCAGAAAGCATGTAGTTCTTGGCTCAGACAGTGTAGTAGTGTGGGCTCAAAAGCATCTCATTAGTGTGCAATATCTTGAGAATCAGCTGTACATGTGATGGAAGAATGCACTGTGCATGCAGAGATTTGCAATTCCATTGAATTGGGGATAGTTTAACCAAAGTATGCCACAATACTTGCCTTGTGTATCCCACAAAAAAAGGTTCACTGTTATAAGCTAACTTTTTTGATGAATTTAAACAAAATTCATCTTTGATGATCGTGCCTCTTTCATTCAATAAGTGGAGCCAACTTACAGAGATCATACATACCAGGGTTGGGCTCAATTCAGAATTTAATTGAGAATGCCTCATAAATTCCAATTAAATTATTGAATTAGAATTTACTTTGTATTGAAGTAGTAAACAGGATACAGACATAATTGCAATTTCAATTTGAATGAAAGAAAATATAATTGAATTCAGTGAAATTCAATAAAATTAAAATGCCTATTCTATTCTATATTAGGTGTAGTCTATACAAATATACATCTGGTACATAAAACATCATACATGTCGTTATCTACATGCAAATAAAATATTGTTGAAACAGTTTATTTTGAGGACAAACTCTTAATGATCAAGGAAAACAAAACCTGTATGCGAATATTCTAAGTTATTATATTTCATTAATCACTTTGTTCAATATGGGGTAAATACTACATTTACCAGAATGATTTAGTTTAACCCTGAAGTTGACCCTGAGGACTTCAAAAAGAAGCCAAACAAATGAAATGGTTGGTGGAAATATAATTGGCTATATTAAGCACTAAGGTTAAAAGAGGATATGAACATCGTTTCCAGAGAAAGGTGCTATATTTGTTGGTATCTGGAAGTGTGAACAGTCAGGTTAAATGAAACTCTCATGTTCTATTACTAACCACGATTCCATCCACACGCCTTAATGTGCAAATACTGATATAATAACCATCATCTCGAAGTAAACTTGGAGTCAGGCGATGTGATGGTGTGTGGTCCTCCCACTGTGACTCGGGAAACCATGTAGTTTATTAGGCTACAGATGAAATAAATGATGATGAATTTCTCGGGGTGGTGAAAGTGCATGGTATGAGCTTGATTCTCCGTTTCAATAAATATTGAGGGTCTTATTCTGGTGACAGGTTGATCGATGCTTTACTGCCATTTGACAAATAAAAATATTCTCTCCCTTATCCATAATAATCTCATCATGTTTACTGCGAGCTGTTGGCTAGAGGCATGTGCCAAGACCAGAGTAAGCACATTTGCTATTTAACGCAACAGTTTGTAGAAAAACTATAGGTAGTGTTGAAAATGGGATGGAAACATATTGAACATTAGATTTTGATTTGGTACATGAAAACTTAAGCGAAAAAGTACATTTTGAGTTCACTATGTCATCACACATTGTTTTTTATCCGCAACAAGTCAGTTTGGTGTAAAAACACCACTGGTGGGAAAATGTACATATTTTCTTTATGCAGATTTTAGAATATTCGCATTAAAATCTGTTGCCAATTGGATGGAAGCCTAGCTACTAAGTAGAATTTACTTGAATTGCACTGAATTCAATTCTACTTCCTGTCTCTCAAACTCAAATTCAAACGCTACATCCTGTGGGGTGTGGCCAATTCAATTCAAATGTCAACTCACAAATTGTATGGGAGTCAATTCCCAAATTCTGAATTAAGCTCAAACCTGATACATATGGTACATGGACAACAGCGATTGAAGAAGGGGAGGAAGGGGGAGAAGGGGGAGGAAGGGGGAGAAGGGGAGATGAAGGGGGAGAAGGGCTAGGTTCACACAGCAGGAAAGGTTGATGTTCTTTGACCCTTAGGTAACACCTTCAACTCTGACCCACAGCCAGGGGTTACAGAGAGGTGAGTGTGTGTCTCTCTCTCTCTTTCCGCGCGCGCGTGTGTGTGTGTGTGTTGTGTGTGTGTGTGTGTGTGTGTGTGTGTGTGTGTTGTGTGTGTTTGTGTGTGTGTGTGTGGGTGTGTGTGTGTGTGTGTGTGTGTGTGGTGTGTGTGTGTGTGTGGTGTTGTGTGTGTGTGTGTGTGTGTGTGTGTGTGTGTGTGTGGTGTGCGTGTGTGTGTGTGGTGTGTGTGGGCCAAGGTTAATGGGATTAGTGTATCATGGGATACAGGGGCGTGCTACTGGCTGAACAGCAGATTAAGGTGCCCTACCATAGAAGTTCAAATCAAATGTAAAAATGTGTCACATGCGCCGACTAAAACAGGTGTAGACTTTACCGTGAACTGCTTACTTACAAGCCCTTTCCAACAATACAGAGTTTAAAAAAGAAATATTAGCCAAAAAAAAGGAAATAGTAGCATAATAAAATAACAATATGAGGCTATATACAAGGAGTACGGTACTGAGTCAATGTTCAGGGCTGCAAGATAGTTTTCTATTTATTTTATTTATCCTTTATTTAACAGGTAGGCCAGTTGAGAACAAGTTCTCATTTACAACTGCGATCTGGCCAAGATAAAGCAAAGCAGTGCAGCAAAACCAACAACACAGAGTTACACATGGGATAAACAAATGTACAGTCAATAACGCAATAGAAATCTGTATACAGTGTGCGCAAATGAAGTAAGGAGGTAAGGCAATAAATAGGTCATAGTGGCGAAGTAATTACAAATTAGCAATTAAACACTGGAGTGATAGATATGCAGATGAGGATGTGCAAGGAGAAATACTGGTGTGCAAAAGAGCAGAAAAAAACTAAAACAAATATGGGGATGAGGTAGGTAGTTGTTGGATGGGCTATTTACAGATGGGCTGTGTACAGCTGCAGCGATCGGTAAACTGCTCTGACAGCTGATGCTTGAAGTTAGTGAGGGAGATATACAGTGGGGCAAAAAGTATTTAGTCAGCCACCAATTGTGCAAGTTCTCCCACTTAAAAGATGAGAGGGCCTGTAATTTTCATCATAGGTACACTTCAACTATGACAGACAAATGAAGAAAGAAAATCCAGAAAATCACATTGTAGGATTTTTTATGAATTTATTTGCAAATTATGGTGGAAAACAAGCAAGATTTCTGGCTCTCACAGACCTGTAACTTCTTCTTTAAGAGTCTCCTCTGTCCTCCACTTGTTACCTGTATTAATGGCACCTGTTTGAACTTGTTATCAGTATAAAAGACACCTGTCCACAACCTCAAACAGTACACTCCAAACTCCACTATGGCCAAGACCAAAGAGCTGTCAAAGGACACCAGAAACAAAATTGTAGACCTGCACCAGGCTGGGAAGACTGAATCTGCAATAGGTAAGCAGCTTGGTTTGAAGAAATCAATTGTGGGAGCAATTATTAGGAAATGGAAGACATACAAGACCACTGATAATCTCCCTCGATCTGGGGCTCCACGCAAGATCTCACCCCGTGGGTCAAAATGATCACAAGAACGGTGAGCAAAAATCCCAGAACCACACGGGGGATCTAGTGAATGACTGCAGAGAGCTGGGACCAAAGTAACAAAGCCTCCCATCAGTAACACACTACGCCGCCAGGGACTCAAATCCTGCAGTGCCAGACGTGTCCCCCTGCTTAAGCCAGTACATGTCCAGGCCCGTCTGAAGTTTGCTAGAGAGCATTTGGATGATCCAGAAGAAGATTGGGAGAATGTCATATGGTCAGATGAAACCAAAATAGAACTTTTTGGTAAAAACTCAACTCGTCGTTTTTGGAGGACAAAGAATGCTGAGTTGCATCCAAAGAACACCATACCTACTGTGAAGCATGGGGGTGGAAACATCATGCTTTGGGGCTTTTTTCTGCAAAGGGACCAGGACGACTGATCCGTGTAAAGGAAAGAATGAAGGTGGCCATGTATCGTGAGATTTTGAGTGAAAACCTCCTTCCATCAGCAAGGGCATTGAAGATGAAACGTGGCTGGGTCTTTCAGCATGACAATGATCCCAAACACACCGCCGGGCAACGAAGGAGTGGCTTCGTGAGAAGCATTTCAAGGTCCTGGAGTGGCCTAGCCAGTCTCCAGATCTCAACCCCATAGAAAACGTTTGAGGGAGTTGAAAGTCCGTGTTGCCCAGCAACAGCCCCAAAACATCACTGCTCTAGAGGAGATCTGCATGGAGGAATGGGCCAAAATACCAGCAACAGTGTGTGAAAACCTTGTGAAGACTTACAGAAAACGTTTGACCTCTGTCATTGCCAACAAAGGGTATATAACAAAGTATTGAGATAAACCTTTGTTATTGACCAAATACTTATTTTCCACCATAATTTGCAAATAAATTCATAAAAAATCCTACAATGTGATTTTCTGGATTTTGTTTTCTCATTTTGTCTGTCATAGTTGAAGTGTACCTATGATGAAAATTACAGGCCTCTCTCATCTTTTTAAGTGGGAGAACTTGCACAATTGGTGGCTGACTAAATACTTTTTTGCCCCACTGTAAGTCTCCAGCTTCAGTGATTTTTGCAATTCGTTCCAGAAATTGGCAGCAGAGTACTGGAAGTAAAGGCGGCCAAAAGAGGTGTTGGCTTTGGGGACGACCAGTGAAATATACCTGCTGTGAGATAAGGCGGGGCTTTACCTAGCAAAGACTTATAGATGACCTGGAGCCAGTGGGTTTGGCTATGAATATGTAGCGAGGACCAGCCAACGAGAGCATACAGGTCGCAATGGTGGGTAGTATATGGGGCTTTGGTGACAAAACGGATGGCACTGTGATAGACTGCGTCCAATTTATTAGGGTATTGGAGGCTATTTTGTAAATTACATTGCCGAAGTCAAGGATCGGCAGGATAGTCAGTTTAACGAGGTTATGTTTGGCAGCATGAGTGAAGGATGCTTTGTTGAAAAATAGGAAGCCGATACTAGATATAACTTTGGATTGAAGATGCTTAATATGAGTCTGGAAGGAGAGTTTACAGTCTAGCCAGACACCTAGTTATTTATAGTTGTTCACATATTCTCGGTCAGAACCATCCAGAGTAGTTATGCTAGTCGGGTGGGAGGGTGTGGGCAGCGATCGGTGGAAGAGCATGCATTTAGTTTTATTAGCATTTAAGAGCAGTTGGAGGCCACGGAAGGAGTGTTGTATGGCATTGAAGCTCATTTGGAGGTTTGTTAACACAGTGTCCAAAGAAGGGCCAGATGTATACAGAATGGTGTCGTCTGCGTAGAGGTGGATCAGAGAATAACCCGCAGCAAGAGCGACATCATTGATATACTGTATACAGAGAAAAGAGTCGGCCCGAGAATTGAACCCTGTGGCACCCCCATAGAGACTGCTAGAGGTCCGGACAACAGACCCTCCGATTTGACACACAGAACTCTATCTGAGAAGTAGTTAGTGAACCAGGCGAGGCAGTCATTTAAGGCAATTTAGGTCAAATGTACATGTAGGTAGGGGTAAAAGGGACTAGGCAATCAGGAGAGATAATAAACAGAGTAGCAGCAGTGTATGTGAAGAGTGTGAAAGTGTGTATGTGTTAGTGTGTGGCGTCAATATGCATGTGTGTGTGTGTTTTGTGTGTGTGAGCATATGTAGATGAGTGTGCTTTGGAGTGTCAGTGTAGAATGTGTCAGTCCAGTGAGTGTGCATAGAGCCAGTGCAACAATGTCAGTGTAGTATGTGTCAGTCCAGTGAGTGTGCATCGAGCCAGTGCAACAATGTCAGTGTAGTATGTGCCAGTCCAGTGAATGTGCATAGAGCCAGTGCAACAATGTCAGTGCAGTATGTGTCAGTCCAGTGAGTGTGCATAGAGCCAGTGCAACAATGTCATGTCGTATGTTGTCAGTCCAGTGAGTGTGCATAGAGCCAGTGCAACAATGTCAGTGCAGTATGTGTCAGTCCAGTGAGTGTGCATAGAGCCAGTGCAACAATGTCAGTGCAGTATGTGTCAGTCCAGTGAGTGTGCATAGAGCCAGTGCAACAATGTCAGTGTAGTATGTGTCAGTCCAGTGAGTGTGCATAGAGCCAGTGCAACAATGTCAGTGTAGTATGTGTCAGTCCAGTGAGTGTGCATAGAGCAGTGCAAACAATGTCAGTGTAGTATGTGTCAGTCCAGTGAGTGTGGCATAGAGCCAGTGCAACAATGTCAGTGTAGTATGTGTCAGTCCAGTGAGTGTGCATAGAGCCAGTGCAACAATGCCAGTGCAAAAAAAGGGGGTCAATGCAAATAGTCCAGGTAACCATTTGATGAACTGTCTTATGTCTTGAGGGTAAAAGCTGTTCAGGAGCCTTTTGGTCCCAGACTTGGCGCTCTAGTACCGCTTGCTGTGCGGTAGCAGAGAGAAGAATCTATGACTTGGGTAGCTGGAGTCTTTGACAGTTTTTTGGGTCTTCCTCTGACACTGCCTGGTATTGAGGTCCTGGATGGATCGAATGCCAAGCAGTTGCCATACTAAGCGGTGATGCAGCCAGTCAAGATGCTCTCAATGGTGCAGCTGTATAACTTTTTGAGGATCTGAGGGCCCATGCCAAATCTTTTCAGGCCCTTGAGGAGGAGGAGACATTGTCGTGCCCTCTTCACGACTGTGTTTGTGTGTTTGGACCATGATAAGTCCTTAGTGATGTGGACACCCAAAGAAGTTGAAGCTCTTGACCCACTCCACTACAGCCTCGATGTGAATAGGAGCGTGCTCGGGCCTCCATTTCCTGTAGTCCATTATCAGCTCCTTTCTCTTGCTGAAGTTGAGTGAAAGGTTGTTGTCCTGGCACTACACTGCTAGGTCTCTGACCTCCTCCTTGTAAGCTGTCTCATTGTCGTCGGGGATCAGACCTACCGTCGTGTTATCAGAAAATGTAATGATGGTGTTGGAGTCGTGCGGGCAACGCAGTCGTGGGTGAACAGGGAGCAGAGGAGGGGACTAAGCACGCACCCCTGAGGGGCCCCGTGTTGAGGGTCAGCGTGGCAGATGTGTTGTTGCCTACTGTCACCACCTGGGGGTGGCCCGTCAGGAAGTCCAGCATCCAGTTGCAGAGGGAGGTGTTTAATCCCAGGGTCCTTAGTTTAGTGATGAAGTTGGAAGGCACTATGGTGTTGAATGTTGAGCTGTTGTCAATGAACAGCATTCTCACGAAGGTGTTCCTTTTGTCCAGGTGGGAAAGGGCAGGGTGAAGTACAGTAGAGATTGTGTCATCTGTGGAATTGTTGGGGTGGTATGCGAATTGGTGTGGGTCCATGGTGTCTGGGATGATGGTGTTGATATGAGCCATGACTTTCAAAGAATTTGTGAGTGCTATGGAGCGATAGTCATTTAGACAGGTTATCTTGGCGTTCTTGGGCACAGGGATTATGGTGGTCTGCTTGCAACATGTAGGTATTACAGTCTGGGCCAGGGAGAGGTTGAAAATGTCAGTGAAGACACTTGCCAGTTGGTCAGCGCATGCTCTGAGTACGCGTCCTGGTATTCCGTCTGGCCCCGCGGCCTTGTGAATGTTAACCTATTTAAAGGTCTTACTCACATCGGCTATGGAGAGCTTGATCACACAGTTGTCCGGAACAGCTGGTGCTCAGTGTTGCTTGCCTCGAAGCGAGCATAGAAGGTATTTCGCTTGTCTGGTAGACTCGCATCACTGGACAGCTCATGGCTGGGTTTCCCTTAGTAATCCTTGATAATTTGCAAGCCCTACCACATCCAACAAGCATCAGAGCCGGTGTAGTAGGATTCAATCCTATATTGACGCTTTGCCTGTTTCATCAGATTTTTTGAGTGAACTTTACTCCCTTTTTACGCTGCAACTCCCCAATGGGCTTGGGAGAGGCAAAGGTCAAGTCATGGGTCCTCCGAAACATGATCCGCCAAGCCGTGCTGCTTCCGCACCAATGTGTCAGGGGAAACACCGTTCAACTATCGACGGATGTCAGCATGCTGGCGCCGGGCCTGCCAAAAGGAGTCGCTTGCGCATGTTGAGCCAAGGAAATCCCCCCAGGCAAACCCTCCCCTAACCCGGACAATTGTGCGCCACCCTATGGGGCTCCTGGTCACGGCCGGCTTTGACACCGCCTGGGATCGAACCCGAGGCTGTAGTGGCGCCTCAGCACCGCAATGCAGCGCCTTAGACCGCTGCGCCACTCGGGAGGCTCGCTTTGCCAGTTTGATGGTTTGTCGGAGGGCGTAGCAGGATTTCTTATAAGCGTCCGGATAAGTGACTTGCTCCTGGAAAGCGGCAGCTCTTTAGCTCAGTGCCAATGTTGCCTGTAATCCATGGCTTCTGGTTGGGTCACTGTGGGGACGACGTGGTCGATGCACTTATAAATGAAGCCGGTGACTGATATGGTAAATTCCTCAATGCCATCAGATGAATCCCGCAACATATTCCAGTTTGTGCTAGTGAAACAGTCCAGTAGCTTAGCATTCACTTCATCAGACCACTTCTGTATTGAGCGTGTCACTGGTACTTCCTGTTTGAGTTTTTGCTTGTAAGCAGGAATCAGGAGGATAGAGTTATGGTCAGATTTGCCAAATGGAGGGTGAGGGAGAGCTTTGTATGTGTATGTGTGTGGAGTAAAGGTGATCTACAATTGCCACTAGAAGCACTGCCTCTGGGTGAGCATTTTCTTGTTTGCTATGAAAAATATTTCTTGGTAAATACACTGAACAAACACAAACACAACATGCCACAATTTCAAAGATTTTACTGAGTTACAGTTACAGTAAGGAAATCAGTCAATTGAAATTAATTAATTAGGTCCTAATCTATGGATTTCACATGACTGGGAATAAAGAGTAGTGGTGTGGATCAGAAAAAAAGCTAGTATCTGGAGTGACCACCATCTCCTTCGCATAGAGTTGATCAGGCTGTTAATTGTGGCCTGTGGAATGTTGTCCCACTCCTCTTCAATGGCTGTGCGAAGTTGCTGGATTTTGGCGGGAACTGGAACACGCTTTCGTACACGTCGATCCAGAGCAACCCACACATGCTCAATGGGTGACGTGTCTGGTGAGTATGCAGGCCATGAAAGAACGTGGACATTTTCAGCTTCCAGGAGTTGTGTACAGATCCTTGCGACATGGGGCCGTGCATTACCATGCTAAAACATTAGATAATGGCAGTGGACGAATGGTACGACAATGGGCCTCAAGAACTCTGTGCATTCAAATTGCCATTGCTAAAATGCTATTGTGTTTGTTGTCCGTAGGTTATTCCTGCCCATACCCTAACCCCACCGCCACCATGGGGCACTCTGTTCACAACTTCAACATCAGATGACGTCTTCCCTCTGCCCAGTACAGTTGAATCTATACAGAATGAATCTGTGAACATACCTACACGAACGCTACGGTCACAAGACACAGGCCTCCTTATTGTCCCTAGAATTTCTAAGCAAACAGCTGGAGGCAGGGCTTTCTCCTATAAAGCAACATTTTTATGGAATGGTCTGCCTATCCATGTGAGAGATGCAGACTGTGTCTCGACCTTTAAGTCTTTATTGAAGACTCATCTCTTCAGTCGGTCCTATGATTGAGTCTAGTCTGGCCCAGGGGTGTTAAAGTGAACAGAAAGGCACTGGAGCAACGAACCGCCCTTGCTGTCTCTGCCTGGCCGGTTCCCCTCTCTCCACTGGGATTCTCTGCCTCTAACCCTATTACGGGGGCTGAGTCACTGGCTTACTGGTGCTCTGACGTGATTTTCCTGTCCGGGTTGACGCCCCCCTCGGGTTCGTACCGTGTTGGTGGTTGAAGATATCCCTCTATTGGTGTGGGGGCTGTGCTTTGGCAAAGTTGGTAGGGCCGATTTCAAAATTTCATAACAATCGGAAATCGGTATTTCTGGACACTGATTTGGCCGATTTTTTTTTACACCTTTATTTAACTAGGCAGGCCAGTTAAGAACACATTCTTATTTTCAATGACGGCCTAGGAACGGTGCGTTAACTGCCTTGTTCAGGGGCAGAATGACAGATTTTTACCTTGTCAGCTCAGGGATTCATTTTTGCAACCTTCCGGTTACTAGTCCAACGCTCTAACCACCTGCCTTACATTGCACTCCACGAGGAGCCTGCGTAACAGGCTGACTACCTGATACACGAGGGCAGCAAGAAGCCAAGGTAAGTTGCTAGCTAGCATTAAACTTATAAAAAACAATCGATCTTCACATAATCACTAGTTAACTACACATGGTTGATGATATTACTAGTTTATCTAGCGTGTCCTGCGTTGCAAATAATCGATGCGGTGCGTGTTAATTTCTCATCGAATCACAGCCTACTTCGCCAAAAGGGTGATGATTTAGCACTGTCGTTGCCCCAAACCTAACCATAAACATCAATGCCTTTCTTTAAAATCAATACACACGTATATATTTTAAAACCTGCATATTTAGTTAATATTGCCTGCTAACATGAATTTCTTATAATTAGGGAAATTGTCACTTCTCTTGGGGTATATGCAGCAGTTTGGGCCGCCTGGCTTGTTGCGAACTGTGTGAAGTCCATTTATTCCTAACAAAGACCGTAATTAATTTGCCAGAATTGTACATAATTATGACATAACTTTGAAGGTTGTACAATGTAACAGCAATATTTAGACTTAGGGATGCCACCCGTTAGATAAAATACAGAACGTTTTTTTTTTGGTCCTCCAATAATCGGTATCGTTATCGGCGTTGAAAAATCATAATCGGTCGACCTCTAGCTTCTACATCTGCATTGCTTGCTGTTTGGGGTTTTAGGCTGGGTTTCTGTATAGCACTTTGTGACATTGGCTGATATAAAAAGAGCTTTATAAATATATTTGATTGATTGATTGAAGAGCACACTTCACCAGCGTGCCAGAGGCCATTAAAAGGTGAGCATTTGCCCACTGAAGTTGGTTACGACGTTGAACTGCAGTCAGGTCAAGACCCTAGTGAGGACAACGAGCACGCAGATGAGCTGACAGTTTGTACAGAACTTCTTTGGTTGTGCAAACCCACAGTTTCATCAGCTGTCCGGGTGGCTGGTCTCAGATGATCTCGCAGGTGAAGAAGCTGGATGTGGAGGTCTGGGATGGCATTGTTACATGTGGTCTGCAGTTGTGAAGCTGATTGGACGTACTGCCAAATGATCAAAAACAACATTGGAGGCAGCTTATGGTAGATAAATTAACATTACACTCTCTGGGAACAGCTCCGGTGTACAATTCTGCAGTCAGCATGCTAATGGAATGCTCCCTCAAAACTTGAGACATGAGTGGCATTGTGTTATGTGACAAAACTGCACATTTTAGAGTGGCCTTTTATTGTCCCCAGCACAAGGTGCACCTGGGTAATGATCATGTTGTTTAAAAGGTGCACCTGTGTAATGATCATGCTGTTTAATCAGCTTCTTGATATGCCACACCTGTCAGGTGGATGGATTATCTTGACAAAGGAGAAATGCTCACTAACAGGGATGTAAACACATTTTTGCAAAGAAATTGAGAGAAACAAGCTTTTTGTGTATGGAACATTTCTGGGATATTATATTTCAGGTCATGAAACATGGGACCAACACTTTACATGTTGCGTTTATATTTTTGTTCAGTGAGTGTGGTCTACAACTTATCATAAGGTATTCTAACTCAGGCGAGCAGAACCTCCAGCTAACAAAGAGACACACACACCCTCCCCTGAGCTGTCGTTCTGTCCTGCTGATGTATAGAAACACCAGTTAGATTGATATTTTCCATGTCCTTGTTCAGCCACAACTCATAGGAGAAACATAGGATATTACAGTTCTTCAGATCAGGTTGATAAGACAGTCTCAAACGAAGCTTGTGCAGTCCATTCTCCAGTGATTGGAGGGTCGTGATAGCAAATGGAGGGTCGTGATAGCTGTTCTAATGTCCAGAAACTATTTTCGGCCATAGGAAATGAGGGCGGAAACGTTATGTAGAAAAAAAGTTCAAATCTGTACAAAAAATACACATAATACTGTAGCACAGTTGGTCAGGAGCCCGTAAAACTGCTGCTATTCCCTCCATCACCATTGAAGACCTTACTGTTATTTTTCTCATTAGCTAGCCATGTGTAGCTGACATGTTCATGCATTAATAAAGATAAAGATAACATGTGGTCATTGAAACAAATAGATTGTAATAGCCCATTCCATCAGCTGCCCATTTTATGCAAGAAAACAAGGACCATGACACATAACATCTACACAAACTATGGAAAATTCATCACCAAATCCCAGTCTTTGCAACAAACATTCCCACCTTCCCAAAAACTGTTCTCTAGCTTTGCCAAGGCAAGGCCCTGAGAGCTATCTAAACAATGTGCATCACTGTCTACTCAAGTTAAACATTACTCCATACCACGACACAGACGTAAAAGTGAACCAGGATGGATCCACAAGGCCCAATGCCCTGCCGATCCTTCCCCAGCCAGCAACAACCCAACCCCTGGGTTCTGGAGCTTAGTGGCTCGTAAGAGAAAATTAACACCTCCACTATTCAGCCTCTTCGCCAGTTGGTCTCTGGCTGGGGTCAAAGGTCAGATTGCCAGACTTTGGGCTAGCCATGTTGGGTCCAGAAATGTGCCACAGAATCGCAAAGTAATGGTAACTGAAAGCAACACAGGAGTAAAATTTAACATGCAGCAGTGGTTTGTTTGCTGAGAGAGACTCTGGCGTAAAGGGTTCCAGTCTCTGATAGGGCTGTAGAGGGTTAGCAGAGTTAGAAAGAGACACGCTAATATATGAATAGAGGGAGAGAGAGAGGGAGAGAGAGAGAGGAGAGGGAGATTGATGGATGGAGAGATGTAGAGATAGGGGAGAGAGAGAGAGAGAGATGTAGAGATAGGGAGAGAGATGTTCAGGAGAGATGTAGAGATAGGGAGAGAGAGAAGATGTAGAGATAGAGATAGGAGAGAGAGAGATGTAGAGATAGGGAGAGAGAGAGAGAGATGTAGAGATAGGGAGAGAGAGAGATGTAGAGATAGGGAGAGAGGAGAGATGTAGATAGGGAGACAGAGAGATGTAGAGATAGGGAGAGAGAGATGTAGATAGGGAGAAGAGGAGGATGTAGAGATAGGGAGAGAGAGATGTAGAGATAGGGAGAGAATGTTCAGGAGGAGATGTAGAGATAGGAGAGAGAGAGATGTAGAGATAGTAGAGATGGAGAGGAGAGAGTTAGAGATAGGGTAAGAGAAAGGTAAGATAGGAGAGAGAGAGAGAGATGTAAGATGGAGATAGGAGAAGAGAGATGTAGAGATAGGGAGAGAGAGAGATGTAGATAGGGAGACAGAGAGATGTAGAGATAGGGAGAGAGAGAGTGTAGATAGGGAGAGAGAGATGTAGAGATAGGGAGAGAGATGTAGAGATAGGGAGAGAGAGAGATGTTCAGGAGAGATATGCTACAAACACCAGGGATAAAGGAGGGGCTAAAACGTTCCCATACCTCAAGATAACAATGCTCCATCTAGCTAAACAGAGTCAGGGGATCATAGGATGATTTATTTGAGAATCAACTGGCTCCAACAACACAATCATTCCCCGAGGCAGTCTCAAACAATCCCTTTGGTGTTCCTGGCCCCAGTCAGGAATGCTTCAGTGAGTTTGGGAATTAACTGTACTTAACGGCATAAACAATTTCAATTGGGGACATAGCTAAGTATGCTTAGTAAGGAAGGCATCCTGAAACAAAACCACACAGGAATGGAATGGCTTTTGGGACACAGACTAGCTAGATAATAGACACAGACCTAAGGTTAACAACCTTTACTTTAGGATCCAATCTGCTGTCACTGTCTGGAGTGCCGCGTGTGAGAACATTCCAGAAGCCTGCAGCCATGGAACCTTCTAGAAGCATTCTGCACTGCAAGATTCCTGCAATGCTACAACCAAGAACTATGGCTGTAACTCCAGAATGGGTATTAGAAGCTTACAACAAGACGGAGCAAAACAAAGAAAATAGGAAAAGACAGTGTGTGTGTGTGTGTATGCCTGTGATGGTCGACAGAAGGCTGTACCTGTCATATCACTCTCACACACACACCTGTTCCCACATGGCCCAATGTAAAGCAGCAGTGAGGATCCCATATGTTCTATAGTGCAGCCAGCTCTAGCAGTGTAATACAGTTATTAAACACACATCCATACATTTTAGAACCCTTAGTGAACATGTATGCCTAGTATTGTGTGTGTGTGTGTGTGTGTGTGTGTGTGTGTGTGTGTGTGTGTGTGTGTGTGTGTTAATGAGCGTTTATTTCCTGTGTGTGTGTGTTAATGAGCGTTTTATTCCTGTATGTGTGTGTTATGAGCGTTTATTTGTGTGTGTGTGTGTGTGTTAATGAGCGTTTATTTGTGTGTGTGTTTAATGAGAGTTTATTTGTGTGTGTGTATGTTAATGAGCGTTTATTCCTTGTGGTGTGTTAATGAGCGTTTATTTGTGTGTGTGTGTGTGTGTGTTTAATGAGCGTTTATTCCTGTGGTGTGGGGTAAATCAGTGTATTTGTTTGTGTTATATACGTGTATGAGTGTATGTGTATACTGTGAGTGCAATGTGTGTGACTGTGTCTGTGTGGGTGTGTGTTATGTGTGTGTGGTGTTGTGTGTACGACTGTTGCTGTTGGTGTGTGTGTGTATGACTGTGTGTGTGTGTGTTTGACTGTGTTGTGTGCGTGTGTGTGTCGTGTGTGAGTATGCCGTGTTGTGTGTGGGTGTGTGTGTGTGTGTGGTGTTTCTGTGTGGGTGGTGTGTGTATGACTGTGTGTGTGGTGTGTGTGATGTGTGTGTGTGGGTGTGTCTGTGTGGGTGTGTATGACTGTGTCTGTGTGGGTGTGTGTATATATGTGTGTGTGTGTGTGTGTGTGTGTGTGTGTGTGTGTGTGTGTGTGTGTGGTGTGTGTGTGTGGTGTGTGTGTGTGTATGTGTGTGTGTGTTTGTATGACTGTGTCTGTTTGGGTGTGTGGTATGACTGTGTGTTGGGTGTGTGTATGACTGTGTGTGTCTGTGTGTGGTGTGTGCATGGTGTGTCTGTGTGGGTGGGTGTGTGTGTGTACGGCTGTGTCTGTTTGGGTGTGTGTATGACTGTGCGTCTGTGTGGGTGTGTATATGTGTGTCTGTGTGGGTGTGTGTATGTGTGTGTCTGTGTGGGTGTGCGATGCGTGTTGTGTGTCTGTGTGTGTGAGTATGCCTGTGTGTGTGTGTGGGTGTGTCTGTTGTGGGTGTGTGTATGATTGTGTGTGTGTGTGTCTGTGTGGGTGTGTGTATGACTGTGTGTGTGTATGACTGTGTGTGTGGGTGTGGTCTGTGTGGGTGTGTATGACTGTGTCTGTGTATGGCTTGTGTCTGTGTGTGTGTGTGTGTGTGTGTGTGTGTGTGTGTGGTGTGTGTGTGTGTGTGTTGTGTGTGTGTGTGTGTGTGTGTGTGTGTGTATGACTGTTGTCTGTTGGGTGTGTGTATGACTGGTGTTGTCTGTGTGGGTGTGTGTATGTGTGTGTCTGTGTGGGTGGGTGTGTGTACGGCTGTGTCTGTTTGGGTGTGTGTATGACTGTGCGTCTTGTGTGGGTGTGTATATGTGTGTTGTCTGTGTGTCTGTGTGCATGTGTGTGTCTGTGTGGGTGTGCGTATGACTGTGTCTGTGTGGTGTGTTGTGTATGACTGTGCGTCTGTGTGGGTGTGTGTATGTGTATGTGGTTACCCAGCCCTTTGATTCGGTGTGTGACCCTCCATTAAGACCATGGCTCAATCCATCTCTCTAATTACAGGGGGATTAGGGTGAGGTTAGGGTCTCCACCCACTCTGTATTGCTCTGGTTTCCCCGCTGTCGCCCAGTGGTAGAGGCCGTGGTCTCTCTTTTTTAGGGAGTATGACTGTTTGTTATTATTAGTGCCTCTGCTCATACATACATACATACATACATACATTATACATTACATACATTAACATACATACATACATACATACATCATACATACATACATACATACATACATACATACATACATACATACATACATACATAATACCATACATACATACATTACATACATTCAATACATACATTCATCTTCTTGTTTGGCCTCAGAGCTCAGCCTGAGTGACTCTACTATGGAGTAACACACACACACACGACACACAACAACACACACCACACCACACACACACACACACACACACACACACACACACACAACACACACACACACACACACACCACACACACACACACACACACAATATTGGATGCCAGACACACACTTCACACACACTCTTGCCAGAGTTAGGATGGTTCAGGCAGTGTCAGCATGTCATTTGTGGACACCAAGGGTTGCCACTGTGTGCCCCACCACACCCACACACACAAACACACACACACACACACACACACACACACACACACACACACACACACACACACACACACACACACACACACACACACACACACACACACACACACCGCAGAGCTCGTCTGAGGTTGATGGTGACGATCCAGGAAAGTCATGTTAAGTTGGTGGCTTTTGAATAAACACACCATTCTGTGATTCAGATGGATCTGAATAAAACACCCATTCTGTGATTCAGAGGGATCTGAATAAAACACCCATTCTGTGATTCAGAGGGATCTGAATAAAAACCCATTCTGTGATTCAGAGGGATCTGAATAAAACACCCATTCTGTGATTCAGAGGGATCTGAATAAAACACCCATTCTGTGATTTAGAGGATCTGAATAAAAATACCCATTCTGTGATTCAGAGGGATCTGAATAAAAAACACCCATTCTGTGATTCAGAGGGATCTGAATAAAATACACTTCTGTGATTCAGAGGGATCTGAATAAAACACCCATTCTGTGATTCAGAGGATAAAAACCATTCTGTGATCAGAGGGGATCTGAATAAAACACCCATCTGTGATTCAGAGGGATCTGAATAAATACCCATTCTGTGTTCAAGGATCTGGAATAAAAACACACCATTCTGTGATTCAGATGGATCTGAATAAAACACCCATTTCTGTGATTCAGAGGGATCTGAATAAAACACCCATTCTTGTGATTAGATGGATCTGAATAAAATACCCATTCTGTGATTCAGGAGGGATCTGAATAAAAACACCATTCTGTGATTTCAGAGGGATCTGAATAATACCCATTCTGTGATTCAGAGGATCTGAATAAAACACCATTCTGTGATTCAGAGGGATCTGAATAAAAAACCCATTCTGTGATTCAGAGGGATCTGAATAAAACACCCATTCTGTTGATTCAGAGGGATCTGAATAAAATACCCATTCTGTGATTCAGAGGGATCTGAATAAAACACCCATTCTGTGATTCAGATGGATCTGAATAAAACACCCATTCTGTGATTCAGAGGGATCTGAATAAAACACCCATTCTGTGATTCAGATGGATCTGAATAAAATACCCATTCTGTGATTCAGAGGGATCTGAATAAAACACCCATTCTGTGATTCAGATGGATCTGAATAAAACACCCATTCTGTGATTCAGATGGATCTGAATAAAATACCCATTCTGTGATTCAGATGGATCTGAATAAAACACCCATTCTGTGATTCAGAGGATCTGAATAAAACACCCATTCTGTGATTCAGATGGATCTGAATAAAACACCCATTCTGGTGATTCAGATGGATCTGAATAAAATACCCATTCTGTGATTCAGATGGATCTGAATAAAAACACCCATTCTGTGATTCAGAGGGATCTGAATAAAACACCCATTCTGTGATTCAGATGGATCTGAATAATAATACCTTCGTCGCTCGGGGATCTATAACTGTGATCAGAGGGTCTGACTAACTACCCATTCTGTGATTCCGGGGTCTGAATAAAATTTGTGCTCGTAGGATCTGCCACCTTCTGTGATTCAGAGGATCTGAATAAAAACCCATTCTGTGATTCAGATGGATCTGAATAAAATACCCATTCTGCTGTTCCGCCGGGATCTGAATAAAAACCCTCTGTGATTCAGAGGGATCTGAAAAAAAATACCATTCTGTGATTCAGAGGGATCTGATAAAACACATTCTGTATTCGAGCGCGTTGTCAACCATACCATTCTGTGATTCAGAGGGAATCTGAATAAACACCCATTCTGTGATTCAGGATGGATCTGAACTAAAATACCCATTCTGTGATTCAGAGTTGTTCTGTGATCCAGAGGATCTGACCATTTAAGGAATCTGAACTAACCATTCTGTGTCAGATGGATCTGAATAAAAACCCATTCTGTGATTCAGGGCTACTCCTCCTTCTTGTGATTCAGATGGATCTGAATAAAACACCCATTCTGTGATTCAGATGATCTGAATAAAATACCCATTCTGTGATTCCAGATGGATTCTGTAAAACACCCATTCTGTGATTCAGAGGGATCTGAATAAAAACCATTCTGTGATTCAGACTGGGATTGAATAAAACACCCTTCTGTGATTCAGATGGATCTGAATAAAATACCCATTCTGTGATTCAGATGGATCTGAATAAAACACCCATTCTGTGATTCAGAGGGATCTGAATAAAACACCATTCTGTGATTCAGATGGGATCTGAATAAAATTACCCTTCTGTGATTCAGAGGATCTGAATGAAAACACCCATTCTGTGATTCAGAGGGATCTGAATTAAAATACCCATTCTGTGATTCAGAGGATCTGAATAAAACACCCATTCTGTGATTCAGAGGGATCTGAATAAAACACCCATTCTGTGATTCAGAGGATCTGAATTAAACACCCATTTCTGTGATTCAGAGGGATCTGAATAAAACACCCAGCACCGGCGGCTTGGAGGAACACAGAGGGGACATCAATGATTTCTCAAGTCGCTCTTGGGTATGTAGAGGCTCCAACAGTCGTGGGGCGAGGAGGAGACAGACAGCCCGCGCACGTACAGGCATTTTCAACGCTCCGGTGGGAGCGAGGAGGGACAAGCGCGCGCCGCGTTCGTACGGGCATCCTCTCACCGCTCCATGGCGCCTCAGGAACAGCGCCCCAACGCACCAACAAAAACCCGAACAAGAAAGGATAGCAAGAGAACACCGGGAACTACTCCAGAATCACCCAAACGCTACCACAACGACCAACGGACACCCACCCATACCTTATCACACACGCCCGCGAGCACGCGCAAAAAAAGCAGGCAAAAGGACCCCAGAAAAGAACAGAACGCCACAGGCCCCGCAAAACAGAAACGCAGATGAAATAATTCAACCCAACCACACTAGCGTGAGGGCAACACCACACCGAAGACCCCCGACCGCAAGCCGCCCACGGACCAAGAACCCAGATGACCCACGATAGAACCACAACGACACACGACGCGCAAATAAAATACACAACCTCCAGTCGAACATCCCCACCAACCACACCCACAGGTGGCCCCCCACACCACCCCACCGAAGCCTCGCAAAAAAGCCAAAACCCACCAGAGAGGAAACCCAACACAGCAGACCACCCCCCAAGCCAAGGGCCACCACACACCACCCCCAACCAGGTCCAGAAAAGGAACTAACTAAGACACCCCCAAAAAATAATAAAACCGCTCCGACAGGATTGGGCAAACCAACTAAACGCAGCCGCAGAACAAACCAAAAGCAGACAGAGCAGCGCGGTAACATACACACACCAAAACCGCGCCATACCCATTCACCCAACCAGATAAGAAAGAGGAGCGGGAGAGAGAAGAAGACAAAGAAGCGAAATAGGGCAATTTCCAACACGAACTCCAGCAGATAGCAAAAAATTCACACACCAGGCAACCACACACCCTAAAAGCCCACCCAACCCACGCAGACCCGAGCAGAACAACGGAAGACAGCACACACGCCACAACGCGAACCGCTACACGCCGAGCGCCCAATCACAAATTCAACAGTCGATGCGCGCCCAGCGAGGAGAAGGACAGAGCAGGGGTCAGGCATTTCAACAGCGTGGGCGAGGCAAGGAACAAGAGTCAGGCGTACAGGCATTTCGACAGTCGTGGCGAGGGAGGAGTACAGAGGCAGGGCGTGTACAGGGCGATTCAAACAGTCGTGGGGCGAGGAGGAGGACAGAGCAGGGCGTACAGGGCATTTCAACAGTCGTGGGGCGAGGAGGAGGACAGAGCAGGGCGTACAGGGCATTATGATGAGCAGATGAAACCCACTTAGACACTCTCCTGTTGCTTTGTCTGGCTGGATGGACAGGACAGCACCGATGGAGACAACCTGCAGTAATAATGAATGTGATGTTTGGCAGGAATCTGTGTGAGGCTATGAATTAGAGATACATCTCCTTTAACTGATAGAGAGCCATGGGTAGTTCTGCTCAGGGAGAGGTTAGACTGCTTCCTAGGATGTTTCTTTTATTACGTCCAATAAAGTTGACACGCAGACCAGATCAAAAAGACCAAACACTAGTCAAACAATTGAATTAGGTGAAGTGAACCAAGTCCACAGAATCAAGTCAAGTCAATTAAATCACGTTAAGTCAATTGAATCAAGTCAAGTGAATCAAGTTGAAGTGAACCAAGTCCGCTAAGATGCCCAGCCACATGAGGTCCAGTGAACTCTATCACCCCTCCTCCTGAGGTGATGGCAGGGGTCCTGCCTGAGCTGAAATCAGGAAAAAAGGAGAGAATTTCTGTCGTTCGGAAAATTGACTGGTGGATAAGGAGGATACAGAGTGCTAGCCTGTCCTGTTTCCCTGCCCGTTACTGTTGCCAGGCGCATAGAGAGAGGTTATATTATGGCCTGTATTATTTGTGTAATCCATTTAAGGGAAGTACACAGAGTACTGCTTTTGGGTCTCTCTGGCTTTTCCCTAATTTTTTCTCCGTCTGACTTTTCCAAAGAAACAGGTAAGACTGTGGACCCCTGGGGACACGACCTATCCAGCTATCTGTCACAACGTTCTAGACTGCTGACTGCCTATTTTAACCAAACTAGCTTTGGAATGAGGAAAATGAGCCATGAAGCACAGAATTGGACAAACAGTTTAGATCCTATACTGAATGTCAATGCCTAGCAGTCACACAAAATCACAAATCAGTACAGATACAGTTGACTCACTGAACAATGCCTTCCTTTTTCCAAGACTAAACTCCATTTCCTCTTATTACCCACCGGCCAGCGTCACACGGGTCAGCCTGTCCAGTTACAGTAATCGGGATAGGAAGTGATGTCAATGAACTCTGATAACTTACACACTCTGTCAGCTAATTCTGTATGTGTCATTTCCTGTTTGAGGACACCAAGGTAGGCTTCAGAAAGGCACAATGTACCAAAACGTTTTGAAACAGAAAACAGAAAGGCTCAGTCAGCTGACAATAAATCCAACAACCAGGCCTCAATACAAGTGCATGAATAGACTTCCATAATGACATATATAAATACTGGAGGCCTCAGTACAACAACAGCAGCTAAGTCTCAGCAACCACAACCCAACCCATTAAACCCTAAACACAACCAGGCCCCCACTAGAAACTACTTGGCCCCAGTCACAAACACTGAACCTAAACACACAGACACACACCCATACAAACACACACACCAAGGATGTGGGAATGCAACAAACTACTAACTACAGGATTTGTGGAGGAAGAGGACAGTGTTCCAGGAATGGATTTAAGACACACAAAAGTCATTGAGTCAATGATAAATGGCCATCTTGTTTGATTATTTAGTGCTTGTGTGTTAGTTGACGTCAATCTATAGGTTATTTACGTGCCTCTCCCGCTCACATCCACACTCAGTAAACACCTAGTATCCATCCCAAACCCAGGCCTCACACACAGCGCAACCCTGATGATGCTCTAAGCAGTGACGGACCAAGAGTCTATTGAAGGTTTTGACAGTTTTCTCCCTGTCCCAAGTTTGGGGGGAAAACGTGCACACCCCTTGCAAGACATAGCACAGTTAACACCACCTCTTCCTTCTGCACCTCACAACTCCTTTTCTCCCACTTGCCTCCTGAAATAGACATCGTTGTGCCAACTGCCAACCCTCTCTGATTCTCCATTCAGAGAAGTCTATGTGGACACTGTCCAAATAAAGAGATGGTCCTTTGACTGAATACAGGGCTGAGCTTCGACAGGGGAAAAAGAGGATAGAAGGCTCTCACTAGAAGGAAATAAGCTAAATCAACGACCTGTTTTTTCTTGTTTGTGTATAGTAAAGCTTTTTTGGCTGTGCACCGTATCCCTGCTAAATCATTTTGAAAGCGGCTCTTTTTCGGCACAGAAGCTGGGTTTGTGGCAGTTCTTCATCTCCGAACTTTGTCTGCGTGGTTTTCCCATCATACCTCCCCCTGTTAGTGGTTTCTCTTGCGTTTCCACGGCAGCCAAAGTAAACCAGGGTGTGCCTGTCTTGTGAAATGGTTAGTGCTATCAAGAATCCTTGGGACGTCCCTACCCTAAACCCTAACCTTAACCCCTACCCTACCCTAACCTTAACTTTAACCCTTACCTAACCCTAACCCTAACCCTTACCTTAACCATTTTAAAATTCAACTTCAATGGGGTGATGTCAGAGTTGGGACATCCTAAGGAATCCGTTTAGACTTTTCTCTTGTGAAATGTCACACCTGCCCATCATGAACTTTCACCTTTGTAAACACCTGCCTGAACGGCAGGCTTCTCATACCGATTTCTGCACGCCTCTCTATCAACCAGGGTTTCCATTAGCCGGTAATAGCCACCTTTTGGGCGAGAGAAAAAATCCCACTGCGAAATAATGCTTTTTAGATTATTAAATTATGGAAATACCAGTCGATGTAAATACATTTGACAGGTCATGCTTATCGGTCTATAGGTTAATTTGCATAATTTAGTGGAATTCTCTGTCCCATGAAACCGCTCACATGTGCGATACGAACATTCACACGTAGCCTACTGCTTTGTGTGCATTGCTGTGCTTATAATGTGAATAAATAGTTTATCAACATTTTAAGCTGAACGTTCTGATCTGTAGCATCAGACTCATTGCTTTTTAAAGTTTATTTTATGTAGCCTGCTGGTTGTATGAATGTGGGATCTATCGTCCCACAACCGTCCCAAAGTCTGTTTGGAACAGGCTATTTCTTTCTCAGCAAGCTGACCAATAGAAGAGGTCAACTTTTCCACTATGTGGGATAGTAGATTGACAGGCTAGTGATTTTGCTGTATATTACTCATCTTGTTGACTGAGCAAAAGTCAATGTGGACAGCTATTGTAACATCTTCAAAGTGCACATCAGAACTGGGTAATGCATATGGGTCCAGCACATTGCTGCATCCTCAACTTGCATGTTCTGTTAATTTGAATGACCATAATCTAAATGTGATTTCTGTCATTCTGAGCACCATGGGTGGACACCCTAATCAGGTTACACAACAAATGCATATGGGTCCGGTAAATTAAAATGTTGCCGGTCAAATGTCCGGCGCCAAATTTTCCTAACAGAAACCATGCTATCAAAATGTTGTGTTTTGTATGCGCTTCTCTGGAAACATTTTGTGATAAGTTCAAGCAGGATAAAAAAGCACTACCATTTTAACCTGTCATTAGAGATCCTTTTATCCTAAAGACCCACATGAAAAGAGATGCCAGCTGTGGAAACCATCTCTTCTTCTTCTCTCTCTCTCTCTCATCTCTCTCTACTCTCGCTACTCGTCCCTCTCTCTCTCTTCTCTCTCACTCTCTCTCTCTCTCTCTCTCTCTCTCTCTCTCTCCTCTCTCTCTCTCTCTCTCTCTCTCTCTCTCTCTCTCTCTCTCCGCTCTCTTCCTTCTCTCTTCTCTATCTCTCTGTGCCTCTCTCTCCCTCTCTCCTTTTCTCTTCCCCAGTCTCTCTGTGCCTCTCTCTCCCTCTCTCTTTCTCTTCCATCTCTCTGTGCCTCTCTCTCCCTCTCTCTTTCCTTCCCATGCTCGTCTGTGCCTCTCTCTCCGCTCTCTCTTTCTCTTCCCATCTCTCTGTGCCTCTCTCTCCCTCTCTCTCTCTCTCTCCCTCTCCCCCTCTCTCTTTCTCTTCCCATCTCTCTGTGCCTCTCTCTCCCTCTCTCTCCTGTCCTCAGTGGGGAAAGCCCTGCGGTCCTGCATTAGTAACTCTACTCCAGTTGAAACACACAGAAGGACTAGAAGCTCATAGCCACATGTTTCCTCCTACTGAGCTGGGACAGATTCATACTGTATACCGTACACACACACAGGGTCTCACTCTCAGCCAATCACATATGACACACGCACAAACATACCAACACACTCGCAAACAGACACGTACACTCAACCCCTTCACAACATCTGCTGAAGAAATTGATCAGATTCCTCTGATGACAGTGAGAACGAGGCCGCAGAGATGTAGAGAAACATCTATGAATCTCTATTTGTTTACCTATCTATCCCTTCTGACTGGCTGGCATGGGACCAAAACACAGACAGGAGAGAAGGAAGAGGAGGAGCCAAGAAAAGGTTCTCACACACAACATTTCTGTGGTGTGTTATGTGCATCAGCAGCCCCTCCTCTAGCCACTCTCCGTACCCCTTACCTCATGGGACGTACTAGGCCTATGGATAAGCTCCTTGAAGGAAAAGAAGGGGACAGGAGAGATTAAGGGAGGGACGGAGGGAGTCCCAAAACAGGCTAGATCAGAGAGGACTACTAAATAACCACTGAGCTCCCAGAATCCCTCTGGGGTCATCATGTGACACAAACACAAAGTCAGGAAAAACAGCTGCTCTACATTAAGTACTGGGAGGAAATGAAAAGAGGGAAAGACAGAGAAGGAGGGAGGGAGAGAGATAGAAGAGGGGAGGCAGAGAAAAGAAGAGAGAAGTGGGGGAGAGAGAGAAAGAGAATTGAAAAAGAGTGAGGATCAGATTCTTATTGGCATGTGTTACTTGCATGAGGATACTATGCAGCGCAAATGTGGACATTGATAGCTTGCTTAACGACCCAAAACTAATTTAACATAGTTTGTATACACACACACACACGCAGACAGACAGACACACACAGACACTGTTAGGGTTGACTGAAAAACACAAACATACGCACACGTCAGGCACGCACACATACACATGTGCACAAACTCCAACAATGCACCTAACCTCTCTGTGACCTGGGCCAACTGAGGACAACTGGTGAATGGTATTATTTTACAGTGCCTTTACTGCTATGAATGTAATGCTATATATGCTTTCCCACCACAAGGCTATTCAATGTAGAACTTGGAGTTGAGTAATGCAGTTAAAAGCACTATAACAAACTGCAATGTGCTTCTATAGACGGTGCAATGGTATATTTAAGACTTCAGCATGGTGGTTGTGGTGGATTCTATAGCTTTTACAGGTTTCCTGACAGACAGGGAGCCTTGGCTCACAATCAGCCAGCTGTGTGAAAACTCACAGCTCCTGGATCAGTTTAGGACAGATGTAAGCAATCAGGTACCATTGGAGGAGGTGATGCTCAGGACAGTTTGCCTGTGTGTGTGTGTGCGTGCGCGTGTGTTTTTATGTACAGTGTGTGTATGAGTCCACATGATAGGGGTGGGTCCTTATTATGCAGATGTTTATTGGGATGAATCTTGTCCTGGAGGCAGAGTTGAGCGGTCACCGCTAGATGGGCCAGCCGCAAAATCAAAATTCGCTATATCGTTAAAAAAAATTATGAAAACAAAAATGTGCTTTTTGGTGTTCATTTAAAGTTAGTTTATTATTATTATTATTATTATTATTATTATTTTCTCACCTTTAGTTAACCAGGTAGGCCAGTTGAGAACAAGTTCTCATTTACAACTGCAATCTGGCCAAGATAGAGCAAAGCAGTGCGACACAAACAACACATGGGATAAACAAATGTACACTCAATAACACAATAGAAAAGTCTATATACAGTGTGTGCAAATGTAGTAACATTTGGGAGGTAAGGCAATAAATAGGCCATAGTGGCGAAATAATTACAATTTAGCAATTAAACACTGGAGTGATAGATGTGCAGAAGATGAATGTGCAAGTAGAGATACTGGGGTGCAAAGGAGCAAAAGAATAAATAACAATATGGGGATGAGGTAGTTGGGTGGGTTATTTACAGATGGGCTATGTACAGGTGGAATGATTGGTAAGCTGCTCTGACAGCTGATGCTTAAAGTTGGTGAGGGAGATATAAGTCTCCAGCTTTAGTGATTTTTGCAATTTGTTCCAGTCATTGGCAGCAGAGAACTGGAAGGAAAAGCGGCCAAAGGAGGAGTTAGCTTTGGGGGTGACCAGTGAAATATACCTGCTGGATCGCGTGCTACGGGTGGGTGCTGCTATGGTGACCAGTGAGCTGAGATAAGGCGGGGCTTTACCTAGCAAAGACTTATAGATGACCTGGAGCCAGTGGGTTTGGCAACGAATATGAAGCAAGGGCCAGCCGACTAGAGCATACAGGTCGAAGTGGAGGGTATGTTTGGCAGCATGAGTGAAGGATGCTTTGTTTGCGAAATAGGAAGCCGATTCTAGATTTCATTTTGGATTGGAGATGCTTAATGTGACTCTGGAAGGAGAGTTTACAGTCTAACCAGACACCTAGGTATTTGTAGTTGTCCACATATTCTAAGTTAGAATCGTCCAGAGTAGTGATGCTAGACGGGCGGGCAGGTGCGGGCAGCGTTTGGTTGAAGAGCATGCATTTAGTTTTACTTGTATTTAAGAGCCAGGCCACAGAAGGAGAGTTGTATGGCATTGAAGCGCATCTGGAGGTTTTTTAACACAGTGCCCAAAGAAGAGCCAGAAGTATACAGAATGGTGTCGTCTGTGTAGAGGTGGATCAGAGAATCAGCAGCTGCAAGAGCGACATCATTGATGTATACAGAGAAAAGAGTCGGGCCGAGAATTTAAATTGTGCCAAAACTTTCATCTTTATATGAATTCTCATTATTTCCAGGGATATGCAACATCCTGAAATAAAGATATCTTTGTGAAAAATAATGCTATATTTCCCTTGACGGAGTGATGCTGAAATGTCTCAACTTACCCCACTGTCCCCTACTACAGTACTGTATACAGTAGTGATGCACCGATATGACATTTTTGGTCGATACCGATATCCGATATTTTCCTTGCCAAAAAAAACGATACCGATACCGATAACCAATATTTAAAATTTTAGCGCCCTTTTAAGCATTCTAGTACAGTTAAATAATGAACACACATGGACGCAGCGGTCTAAGGCACGGCATCTCAGTGCAAGAGACGTCTCTACAGTCCCTGGTTCAAATACAGGCTGTATCACATCCGACCGTGATTGGGAGTCCCATAGGGCGGCGCACAATTGGCCCAGTGTTGTCCTGGTTTGGCCGGGGTAGGCCGTCATTGTAAATAAGAATTTGTTCTTAACTGACTTGCCTAGTTAAATAAAGGTTACACACACACACACACACACACACACACACACACACACACACACACACACACACACACACACACACACACACACACACACACACACACACACACACACACACACACACACACACACACACACACACACACACACACACACACACACACACACACACACACACACACACACACACACACACACACACACACACACACACACACCACACTGACCAAAAAGTTATATTGTTGGCATTTTTATGTCCCCATTACCAGTAAAACATAATCAAAGCCTATTTCTTTCACTTACTTGCTGTGCTGTTTCATTGTTTATTTGTTCAGTCGTTTCATTCTCAACCAGGATTTCTATGGAACCCCGTTTGGGTCTTTGCATGTCAAATAAGCTTGTTGACCAATCAGGACCTGAATATGACTGCACATCACATAATAATTTAACATGTTCATACATTTTTTTACATAGTTATTACACATTGATTACACTATCACTCGTATTTCATATGTCACAATGAGTCATCGATATGAATGCTATGATGTTGGTAAAGTTGTCTTGCGCAACTATAGTGCTGGTCATTAAAAAAAGCTAGCTCATTGATGCAAACAATGTTCTTCCCCAAAAACATAGCAACACGACATAATCTGTTTCAGTAGCTATAGATAGCTAGGTGTCATCATCTAAAATAACCCTAATTTATAAGACAGTTCTTATTTGATTAATGGGTGTCGGACCTTTCTATGTGAAGCTAGCCACAATAAGGATTAGCCACAATAGTGGACTTTGCGGTTAGCCTTCAAAATAAAAGTATGGCACAATTCTACTATTTGCATTCATTTGCATCACTGTCAATGACATACTTTTATTTTGAAGGCAAACCGCAAATTCCACTGTTGTGCCTAATCCTTATTGTGGCTGGCTTCACAACACATAACACGGTCCGGTCGAGCCTAACTAGCCAGATGAAGCTAGCTGGCTGCTTATAACTTTAGCTTTAGGCAACAGGGTTAAGTAGCTGGCTAGCTATTTATTTTCATGAACTGAAGTTCAATTTCAGTAGGTGTTCAACAAGTGGCAACCTAGCTAATACTTACTCACAAGGATTCCTAAATCTAGCTAGGTACCAAGCTAAAGTTAGCTACCCCAGAAGTTGCGGTTGAACAAATTATGCTTTATTACCAACACGGTATTGTAAACATCGTTCGTGGCCGGTGTTTGCTTGTTTGCAGACTTTATTGTACAGCTTTGGCAATGCTACTGTATCTTTTTTGACACGCAAAGACCCAAATGGCATTCTATAGTATGTATGTCGTGAAGCTAATAGCAGTAACGCTATTACTGTGTAACTCCGGTAAAGCAACATCTGAAAAATAGCGCACATGGTAGTGTGTACCGGTGCTCGACCAGTCGGCGAAAGCCAACATAACCCACGACAGAGAACAGTTGATTGTCAAGGGCAATGAATTCCATTATCTTGACTTAAATGGATTTCGCCTGAGTTGTCTCGCTGTTCTTACTCTTTCAAATGACTGCTCAACTTGTTGACTGCTCGATCCACATAGCAGACATTGTGGGCTAGGTTAGGAATGCTGTGTTGCACGTGTAGTGCAAAATTTACGTGGCGTCATTATGTCATGTACCTACGTTATATAGGTATGCATGTCAGCTTTGACATTGGTTTTGCACATCGGCGTTAAACTAGACATCGGCCGATACCGATGTTGGCATTTATAGCTAATATCGTCCGATTCCGATATGTTCACCGATATATCGTGCATCCCTAGTATACAGTACATAGTACAAATAGCTTGGTGAAGTAGCTTGGTGAAGTGTAGACAGTGAGAAAACATTGTAGTAAGGATAGAACTGTAACAATACAACACTAGTATGATGATGATTTTCTGATGTGATGTTCCGACCTTTACCCTTTGGAGACGTTATGTGAACTCTGTGACCGGACCAGGATTGGTGGAAAATCCCCATCTGGCTATCACTATGCTTTCCTTCTCTAACTCCTTCTCCTTCCTGTTCTCTCTTTCTCCCTCTTTCTCTCCTCGCCCCTGTTGCTGCCTGTCTATTTATACTATATGTGTAAAGGATCCCAGTCGGACAGCTAAATGAGGGGGTTGGAAGAGCAGGAAAAACTTGTGTCTGGGTTCCTCTTCCCAAACAATTCTTGCAATGCTCCCATGCACTGAGAAAGCCACAAGGCATTCACCCCGGAATGAGGACTTGGGTGTGTGGTGTGTGTGAAAGAGAAGGAGGGAGACGATCCCCTGTCCCCAAAACAGGTGGCAGTCCCTCAGAGGGCTGTAATATTCCACTCGTGAATATGAATATTTGAATTGTTTACCCTCTCCTCTCGAAACGCTCTCAATTTCTTCTCTTCTCTTTAATCTCTTTCTTTCTTTCTCTTTCTCTCCACATGTCCTCTCTTTTCCTTCTCCTCCCTCTCTGATCTCTCGTTTTCTTTATAACTTTCTTTTCCTGTCTGTCTCTCGCCTTTCATTCTTTCAGTCTTTGATTCCCTGAACTACCCTCCCTCTCTCCTCCCACTAACATCACACAGGTTGGCCATCCTCCTACAGTATAGTGATCCAATTCCTGCCAAGGCTAAAAGCATTTCTCCCAGCCTGACAGCCAGACAGGCCAGACAGCCTGATGAACGCCTCACTGAGACATGCAACACACTGATTACAGCCCATTGACTCGTGAACTAATGCTGTTGACTTTAAATGAGTATAGTTGACCGTGAATGAACGCCTCTGACCATTGATGAAAACGATTGATCCTGAACAAAACTCGTTCACTGTAGTTGACCGTGAATGAACACAATTGACCTTATCAACCCCTATAATTGATAGTAAAGGAATGCTTTTGGCCGTGAAGGACCATGGAGGAGACATCAAATGAACAGTGTAGACTGGAGCAAAAGCCATAGCCAAATTTCCATAAGGCAGTTATGGGCTAGGGAGTTCTCCTCACTCTCACACTGCAACAACCTCCTATTTACATGAATAAACAGTTTTGGCACGTGTGTTCTGTTTGTTTGTTAGTATACTGTGAGCACTTGTACAGTACCCAGTGTAGGCGTGCGTAAGAGAGTGTGTGTTTGTATGTGTGCGTAGGCGTATTGGTGTGTGCGTGCGTAGGTGTGTGTGTGTACTGTATCAGTGTGTGTATGAGGCTTGGTGGTGGTGAGAGCCAATAGGGGGGAGTTAGCCAGCCCAGTCTTAGTTAAAAGGCCCAGTGTGTTTCCCCAACGCCAGTCCTCTGTAAAGAGTGCTTTATAACCCTGGCCCAGGCCGAATGGACATTGAGAGACAGATTTAGCACCCCTCTCCCTTCCTCCCTCTCCTTCTCATTTTCAATTTTCCATTTTAGTCATTTAGCAAACGCTCTTATCCAGAGCGACTTAGTGAATTAATCTTAAGATAGCTAGGTGGGACAACCAAATATCACAGTCATAGTAAGTACATTTTTCCTCAATAAAGTAGCTATCAGCAAAGTCATAGATAGTAGGTATAGTCAGAGATAGTAGGTATAGTCAGAG
>NW_019942806.1:37865-45670 GCF_002910315.2 Salvelinus sp. IW2-2015 | reverse complement strand
CTCGCTGTAATCCCTGGTGTCAGGGGATCTGTGTACTTAAAGCTGGATGCGCTAGCCTTGGCCCTCACTCTCCTCGCTGTAATCCCTGGTGTCAGTGGATCTGTGCTAGCCTAGTCTAGGTTAGCCGTGTTAAGTGGACTGCAACAGTGTTGCTCTGACGCTCCTCAACCCCTCATTATCTCACAATGGGCTTACTGACGCAATGAAGACAGCAGTGTAGATCATGTGTTGGGGTACTGAACGCCAGGGCTTTATAGGAATATTATAAGAATAGGAATCTCTATCTGCCAGAGACAAATCTAGAAGCATTTAGAGAGGCGCACATAGAGCCATTCACCTCAACTACAGACTACACAGACAGAGCATTTTTCACATTATCTATCATATTGTAGGTTCTGCGGTTAAAAGGAAACTTTTGGCGAGATGACGCTGCACACACACACAGTGAGACACACAGGGTGTGGAAATTTCCCTTCAGTCTGAGAGGAGAGCATTCCGCAAGGAGAAGGAGTACATTCAGATCCATTCACTAGCACGGCTGCAGTCTGAGCGGCTGTGTGTCTGTGTGTGTTTGTGTGTGGCGCACGTGTGTGTTTGTGTGTGCGTGTGCGTGTGCGTGTGTGTGTGTGTGTATGTGTGTGTGTGTGTGTGTGTGTGATGAACCCAGTTCACACAGTCTCCCATAGAGTGAGTGTGGGTGATAAAGGAGCACGGACTCACTGACCCTTCTGGCCTTAACGACTACAGCTCCCAAGATGGACTCTTATCTCCACGGCAACCAGCAGACAGCACCACCGCACACACACAGGAAATTATGTCACCTTGAGGGACCACTTCTGGAGTAACAAAACAACGGCAATCACTTTGTATGACAACAGGCTAACAGAGAAAATCTGCATGGTTTATGCTTATTGTAATAGTAAACCAGTTTGAGAGAAACAAATGAAAAAACAGTGGTACATGACTTGAAGCTAGGTGAGTAGAATCTAGAATCTCTAGTCTTCATGGAGAGCCATACAATATGATATAATGAAAGCATATGGTATGGAGAAAAGCGGTCCCCTATTTCTAGCATGGAGGTTAGGTTATGATGACCATGTGTAGGACTTTTTATTGTGGATGATAAAAGGAGAATGTATTGAGAGGTCTTTATACAGATATAGGATCTTCATTTGAACAGTTTCTCTCAGCAGGAAAATAATCCTGCAGCAACAGGAAATGTGAATTTTTGTGTGAATTTTAATTAATGGACATTTTTTTAGGGGTTTATACTTTTTTTGTTGGGACAAATAAATAAAGTCTGACATTTTAAAGTGGAAATTACAAACTTTAGAAGCCATTTTAAACCTTTTAAACCATTTGAAACACTGCACATTTGTATTTCCTGCTGTGCATATCTGTATGGGAAAATGCAGCTCCGCTCATACAGTGGAAAGTTAAGGTAAAGTAATGGTAAAGTGAAGGAGAGCTGCAGTTGATATCAGACTGAATCTGGAGCTATCTGAAAGCTATCTGCTACAGCACGTTCATCAGCGGAGAGATGTGACGACCAGAAGATGACTTGCTTCTCTTCTTTTCCTCACTGACACAAACAACCCCAGCCTCAGGGTGGCCAGCCAGCATGACTCCAGAAAGTAGTAAGGGAAAGACTGACACATTGGAAAGGAGAGCTGCAACAGCAACATGCATGCCCAGTCACTGTCATTCATAATTATGTTGTAATCCTTTGAACTAATCCTTGGAAATTAACACACACACACACACACATAATGCTTGCACGCACCACACACTCACACACACCGAAGTCTAAAATAAGGGTGAATACCCAGTGCTTATGAGTCATTAGCCATAACTCTCTCCACAGCATGGGATCCCTTACAGTCTAACAGTACCAGCTCAGTAGAGCCTTACAGTACCAGCTCAGTAGAGCCTTACAGTACCAGCTCAGTAGAGCCTTACAGCCTTACAGTACCAGCTCAGTGTAAAAGGCTCTACTGAGGTGTTACTGTACTGCTGTAAGGCTCTACTGAGCTGGTACTGTAAGGCTGTAAGTCCTCTACTGAGCTGTTACTGTACTGCTGTAAGCGCTCTACTGAGCTGGTACTGTAAGGCTGTAAGTCTCTACTGAGCTGGTACTGAAGCGCTGAGGCTTTAGGCTCTTATGCGGTGTAAGCTGTATGCACTGGTACCTGTAAGGCTGTAAGGCTCTACTGAGCTTGTTACTGTACTGCTGTAAGGCTCTACTGAGCTGGTACTGTAAGGCTGTAAGTCTCTACTGAGCTGGTACTGAAGGCTGTAAGGCTCTACTGAGCTGTTACTGTACTGCTGTAAGGCTCTACTGAGCTGTTACTGTAAGGCTGTAAGGCTCTACTGTGCTGTTACTGTAAGGCTGTAAGTCTCTACTGAGCTGGTACTGTAAGGTGTAAGTCTCTTACTGAGCTGGTACTGTAAGGCTTGTAGTCTCTACTGAGCTGTTACTGTACTGCTGTAAGGCTCTACTGAGCTGGTACTGTAAGGCTGTAAGTCTCTACTGAGCTGGTACTGAAGGCTGTAAGGCTCTACTGAGCTGTTACTGTACTGCTGTAAGGTTCTACTGAGCTGGTACTGTAGGTGAAACTCTTACTGAGCTGGTATGTAAGGCTGTAAGGCTCTATGAGCTGGTACTGTAAGCTGTAAGGCTCTACTGTTAGCTGGTACGTTAAGGCTGTAAGGCTCTACTGAGCTGGTACTGTATGCTGTAAGGCTCTACTGAGCTGTTACTTGTAAGGCTCTACTGAGCTGTAATGTACTGGCTGTAAGGCTCTACTGAGCTGGTACTGTACTGCTGTAAGGCTCTACTGTGCTGTTACTGTAAGGCTGTAAGGCTCTACTGAGCTGGTACTGTAGGCGAAGGCTCTTACTGAGCTGGTACTGTTAAGGCTGTAAGGCTCTACTGAGCTGGTACTGTACTGCTGTAAAGGCTCTACTGAGCTGTACTGTAAGGCTCTACTGAGCTGTTAATGTACTGCTGTAAGGCTCTACTGAGCTTGGTACTGTACTGCTGTAAGGTCTACTGGTGTTGTTACTGTAAGGCGTTAAGTCTCTACTGAGCTGGTACTGTAAGGCTGTAAGTCTCTACTGAGCTGGTACAGTAAGGCTGTAAGGCTCTACTGAGCTGTTAATGTACTGCTGTAAGGCTCTACTGAGCTGTTAATGTACTGCTGTAAGGCTCTACTGAGCTGGTTACTGTAAGGCTGTAAGGCTCTACTGGGCTGTTACTGTAAGGCTGTAAGTCTCTACTGAGCTGGTACTGTAAGGCTGTAAGTCTCTACTGAGGCTGGTACAGTTAAGGCTGTAAGGCTCTACTGAGCTGTTAATGTACTGCTGTAAGGCTCTACTGAAGCTGTTACATGTACTGTGCTGTAAGCGTTACAGCTGGTACTGTACTGCTGTAAGGCTCTACTGTGCTGTTTACTGAGGCTGTAAATTGAGCTGTGTACTGTAAGGCTGTAAGCTCTACTGAGCTGGTACTGTAAGGCTGTAAGTCTCTACTGAGCTGGTACTGTAAGGCTGTAGGCTCTACTGAGCTGGTACTTAAGGCTGTAAGGCTCTACTGAGCTGTTTACTGTACTGGCTGTAAGGCTCTACTGAGCTGGTACTGTTAAGGCTGTAAGTCTCTACTGAGCTGGTACTGAAGGCTGTAAGGCTCTACTGAGCTGTTACTGTACTGCTGTAAGGCTCTACTGAGCTGTTACTGTAGGCTGTAAGGCTCTAACTGAGCTGGTACTGTACTGCTGTAAGGTCTACTGAGCTGGTACTGTAAGGCTGTAAGTCTCTAACTGAGCTGGTACTGTAGGCTGTAAGGCTCTACTGAGCTTGGTACTGTAAGGCTGTAAGTCTCTACTGAGCTGGTACTGTACTGCTGTAAGGCTCTACTGAGCTGGTACTGTAAGGCTGTAAGTTCTTACTGAGCTGTACTGTACTGCTGTAAGGCTCTACTGAGCTGGTACTGTAAGGCTGTAAGTCTCTACTGAGCTGGTACTGAGGCTGTAAGGCTCTACTGAGCTGGTACTGTAAGGCTGTAAGTTCTACTGAGCTGGTACTGTAAGGCTGTAAGGCTCTACTGAGGCTGTTAATGTACTGCTGTAAGGCTCTACTGAGCTGGTAACTGTACTGCTGTAAGGCTTACTGAGCTGTTACTGTAAGGCTGTAAGTCTCTACTGAGCTGGTACTGAGGCTGTAAGGCTCTACTGAGCTGGTACTGTAAGGCTGTAAGCGTCTACTGAGCTGGTACTGTACTGCTGTAAGGCTCTACTGAGCTGGTACTGTAAGGCTGTAAGGCTCTACTGAGGGTTACTGTACTGCTGTAAGGCTCTTACTGAGCTGGTACTGTAAGGCTGTAAGTCTCTACTGAGCTGTTACTGTACTGCTGTAAGGCTCTACTGAGGCTGGTACTGTAAGGCTTGTAAGTCTCTACTGAGCTGGTACTGAAGGCTGTAAGGCTCTACTGAGCTGTTACTGTACTGGCTGTAAGGCTCTACTGAAGCTCTGGTACTGTAAGGCTGTAAGGCTCTACTGAGCTGTTACTGTACTGCTGTAAGGCTCTACTGAGCTGGTACTGTAAAGGCTGTAAGTCTCTACTGAGCTGGTACTGAAGGCTGTAAGGCTCTACTGAGCTGTTACTGTACTGCTGTAAGGCTCTACTGAGCTGTTACTGTAAGGCTGTAGGCTCTACTGTGGCTGTTACTGTAAGGCTGTAAGTCTCCTCTACTGAGCTGGTACTGTAAGGCTGTAAGTCTCTACTGAGCTGGTACTTAAGGCTGTAAGTCTCTACTGAGCTGTTACTGTACTGCGTAAGGCCTAACTGAGCTGGTACTGTAAGGCTGTAAGTCTCTACTGAGCTGGTACTGAAGGCTGTAAGGCTCTACTGAGCTGTTTACTGTACTGGCTGTAAGGTTCTACTGAGCTGGTACTGTAAGGCTGAAAGGCTCTACTGAGCTGGTACTGTAAGGCTGTAAGGCTCTACTGAGCTGGTACTGTAAGGCTGTAAGGCTCTATGAGCTGGTACTGTAAGGCTGTAAGGCTCTACTGAGCTGGTACTGTACTGCTGTAAGGCTCTACTGAGCGTGTTACTGTAAGGCTCCTGAGCTGGTAATGTACTGCTGTAAGGCTCTACTGAGCTGGTACTGTACTGCTGTAAGGCTCTACTGTGCTGTTACTGTAAGGCTGTAAGGCTCTACTGAGCTGGTACTGTAAGGCTGTAAGGCTCTACTGAGCTGGTACTGTAGGCTGTAGGCTCTACTGAGCTGGTACTGTAGCTGTAAGGCTCTACTGAGCTGTTACTGTAGGCTCTACTGGAGCTGTTAATGTACTGCTGTAAGGCTCTACTGAGCTGGTACTGTACTGCTGTAAGGCTCTACTGTGCTGTTACTGTAAGGCTGTAAGTCTCTACTGAGGCTGGTACTGTAAGGCTGTAAGGGTCTACTGAAATGGTACTGTAAGGCTCTACTGAGCTGGTACTGTAGGCTGTAAGGCTCTCTGAGCTGGTACTGTAAGGCTGTAAGGCCTAACTGAATGGTACTGTAAGGCTCGTACTGAGCTGGTACTGTAAGGCTGTAAGGCTCTACTGAGCTGTACTGTAAGGCTGTAAGTCCTCTACTGAGCTGGTACTGTAAGGCTGTAAGTCTCTACTGAGCTGGTACTGTAAAGCTGTAAGTCTCTATCTGAAATGGTACTGTAAGGGCTCTACTGAGCTGGTACTGTAAGGCTGTAAGTCTCTACTGTGAGCTGGTACTGTAAGGCTGTAAGGCTCTACTGAGCTGGTACTGTAAGGCTGTAAGGCTTCTACTGAGGCTGGTACTGTAAGGCCTGTAAGGGCTCTACTGAGCTGGTACTGTAAGGCTGTAAGTCTCTACTGAGCTGGTACTGTAGGCTGTAGTCTCTACTGAGGCTGCGTACTGTACTGCTGTAAGGCTCTACTGAGCTGGTACTGTAAGGCTGTAAGGGTCTAACTGAGCTGGTACTGAAGGCTGTAAGGCTCTACTGGCTGGTACTGTAAGGCTGTAAGGCTCTACTGAGTTGGTACTGTAAGGCTGTAAGGCCTCTACTGAGGGCTGGTACTGTCTGCTGTAAGGCTCTACTGAGCTGTAACTGTACTGCTGTAAGGCTCTACTGAGCTGGTACTGTACTGCTGTAAGGCTCTACTGAGCTGGTACTGTAGCTGTAAGGCTCTACTGAGCTGGTAACTGTAAGGCTGTAAGGGTCTACTGAGGCTGTACTGAAGGCTGTAAGCTCTACTGAGCTGTTAATGTACTGCTGTAAGGCTCTACTGACCTGGTACTGTATGCTGTAAGTCTCTACTGAGGCTGGTACTGTAAGGCTGTAAGTCTCTACTGAGCTGGTACTGTAAGGCTGAAAGGCTCTACTGAGCTGGTAACTGTAAGGCTGTAAGGCTCTACTGAGCTGGTACTGTAAGGCTGTAAGGGTCTACTGAGCTGGTACTGTACTGCTGTAAAGGCTCTACTGAGCTGGTACTGTAAGGCTGAAAAGGCTCTACTGAGCTGGTACTGTAAGGCTGTAAGGCTCTACTGAGCTGGTACTGACTGCTGTAAGCTCCTACTGAGCTGGTACTGTAAAGGCTGAAAAAGGCTCTACTGAGCTGGTACTGTAAGGCTGTAAGGCCTCTACTGAGCTGGTACTGTAATGCTGTAAGGCTCTACTGAGCTGGTACGTAGCTGTAAGGTCTACTGAGTGGTACTGTAGGCTGTAAGCTCTACTGAGCTGGTACTGTAAGCTGAAGGCTCTACTGAGCTGGTACTGTAAGGCTGTAAGGCTCTACTGAGCTGGACTGTAAGGCTGTAAAGGCTCTACTGAGCTGGTACTGTAAGGCTGTAAGGCTCTACTGAGGCTGGTACTGTAAGGCTGTAAGGCTCTACTGAGCTGGTACTGTAAGGCTGTAAGGCTCTACTGAGGACGGCTGTTACTGTTACTGTACTGTACGGGCTCTAACTGAGTTGGTACTGTAAGGCTGTAAGCTCTACTGAGCTGGTACTGCTGTAAGGCTGTAATAGGCTGCTACTGAAGCTGGTACTGTAAGGCTTGAAGGCTCTACTGAGCTGGTACTGTAAGGCTGTAAGGCTCTACTGAGCTGGTAACTGTACTGCTGTAAGTCTCTACTGAGCTGGTACTGTAAGGCTGTAAGGCTCTACTGAGCTGTATGACTGTAAGCTCTCGCTGTAAGTCTCTAATGAGCTGAGTCACTGAGCTACAAGGCTGTAAGTCTCTACTGAGCTGGTACTATTAAGGCTGTAAGGCTCTACTGAGCTGGTACTGTAAGGCTGTAAGCTCTACTGAGCTGGTACTGTAAGGCTGTAGTCTCTACTGAGCTGGTACTTAAAGCTGTAAGGCTCTACTGAGCTGGTACTGTAAGGCTGTAAGGCCTCTACTGAGCTGGTACTGATAAGCTGTAAGGCTCTACTGAGCTGGTACTGTAAGCTGTAAGGCTCTACTGAGTTTGGGGGTTACGTAAGGCTGTTAAGGCTCTACTGAGCTGGTACTGTACTGCTGTAAGGCTCTACTGAGCTGGTACTGTGAAGGCTGTAAGGCTTCTACTGATGGTGTTACTGTACTGCTGTAAGAGGCTCTTACTGAGCTGGTACTGTAAGGCTGTAAGTCTGCTATAGCTGGTACTGTAAAGTCTCTACTAGCTGGTACAATGTAGGCTGTAAGGCTCTAACTGAGCATGGTACTGTAAGGCTACTCTACTGAGCTGGTACTGTAAGGCTTAACTCTTACTGAAGCTGGTCACTGTAAGGCTGTAAGGCTCC
>NW_019942806.1:32062-35516 GCF_002910315.2 Salvelinus sp. IW2-2015 | reverse complement strand
AGGAGAGTGAGGGCCAAGGCTAGCGCATCCAGCTTTAAGTACACAGATCCCCTGACACCAGGGATTACAGCGAGGAGAGTGAGGGCCAAGGCTAGAACATCCAGCTTTAAGTACACAGAGCCAACCAGTTACATAGATCATCATTCGATAGCTTTTATCCCCCGCTGACATGATATACAGTTGAAGTCGGAAGTTTACATACACTTAGGTTGGAGTCATTAAAACTTGTTTTTCAACCACTCCACACGTCTTGTTAACAAACTATAGTTTTAGCAAGTCGGTTAGGACATCGGATTTCTGCATGACACAAGTAATATTTCCAACAATTGTTTACAGACAGATTATTTCACTTATAATTCACTGTATCACAATTCCAGTGGGTCAGAAGTTTACATACACTAAGTTGACTGTGCCTTTAAACAGCTTGGAAATGTCCAGAAAATGATGTCATGGCTTTAGAAGCTTCTGATAGGCTATTTGACATAATTTGAGTCAATTGGAGGTGTACCCGTGGATGTAGTACGCAACTATAAACACCATGGGACCACGCAGCCGTCATAACGCTCAGGAAGGAGACGCGTCCTAGAGATGAACGTACTTTGGTGAGAAAAGTGCAAATCAATCCCAGAACAACCGCAAAGGACCTTTTGAAGATGCTGGAGGAAACAGGTACAAAAGTATCTATATCCACAGTAAAATGAGTCCTATATCGACATAACATGAAAGCCCGCTCAGCAAGGAAGAAGCCACTGCTCCAAAACTGCAATAAAAAAGCGAGACTACAGTTTGCAACTGCACATGGGGACAAAGATCGTACTTTTTGGAGAAATGTCCTCTGGTCTGATGAAAGAAAAATAGAACTGTTTAGCAATAATGACCATCGTTATGTTTGGAGGAAAAAGGGAGAGACTTGCAAGCCGAAGAACACCATCCTAACCGTGAAGCACGGGCATGGCAGCATCATGTTGTGGAGTGCTTTGCTGCAGGAGGGTCTGGTGCACTTCACAAAATAGATTGCTTCATGAAGAAGGAAAAGTATGTGGATATATTGAAGCAACATCTCAAGACCTCAGTCAGGAACTTAAAGCTTGGTCTCAAATGGGTCTTCCAAATGAACAATGACCCCAAGCATACTTCCAAAGTTGTGGAAAAATGGCTTAAGAACAACAAAGTCAAGGTATTGGAGTGGCCATACAGAAACCCAGCCTAAAACCCCAAACAGCAAGCAATGCAGATGTAGAAGCACAGTAAGTGCCCAACACTCGAGAAATGTGCAGTTTGAAATGAAATAAGTTCGCTAATATGGGTGATTGTTACTGGGACAATTGATGGCTACAACCATCAAACTAGTAGTTGTAGTTTAAGGGACATATGTTTTCAGCTGTGGTGCACCTTAATGTTATAAACTTAGCGTTCTATTCATCGTTATTGCATCAATTCAGGCAATTTATTGCAATATTGTCACAAAGATGACGCTGGAGAGACGAAGCAGGTACGGGGAGTAACATTTAATAAATAACGGACATGGAACGAGACATAAACAGCGTTTAGCAAACAGAAAACAATCAATGCAGAAGCGGGGAACAGAGCTGGGGAACTGACACATATAGGGGAGGAAATGAACAGGTGATAAGAGAGTCCAGGTGAGTCCAATAACGCTGATGCGCGTGACGAGGAAAGGCATTTACAGGGAGGCCGGGAGAGAGAGAGGAGAGAGAGCGAGAGTAGAGAGAGAGGAGAGAGAGAGGAGAGCAGAGAGAGAGAGGAAGAGTTTGGAGAGAGAGAGAGAGAGGAGAGAGAGGAGAGAGAGAGAGGAGAGAGAGAACGAAGAGAGAGAGAGAGAAGAGAACGGAAGGAGAGGAAAGAGAGAGAGAGACGAGAATACGGCGCAGAGAGAGAGAAGAGAGAGATGATGCGTTTAGGAGAAGGAGATTGGAGAGCATGTGAGTAAAGGAAAAGAGAGAGAGGGAGGAAGAAAGAGAGAGTTGGGTAGGGATAGATCATGAAAGATTGAATATGCAAGAGCGTGAGGGGAGATAGAGGAATAGAGAGAGGGGATGGAATGAGAGAAGTACGCTCTGAAATGTCATGCCTATTCTTTATAGGTAATTAAAACAGACTGAATCCTAAAATATTTCCACATGGGGAAAACTATGGCTCTCTACAATGGTGACTGGGTTTTTATACTTATACGCTATCTCCATGGGCCCAGGCATGAATGAGACTCTTATTATGGTCTTTATTGAGTTGACTCTACTCTGACCATGGTGAGGTGTCAATTCAAATCAAGGATGATCCATTCCAGACATTCACAATTGCCAAAGTCATGTCAAGGTCAAATCTTACTTCTTTTTTTTGTATTCATGTACCAGTATTCATCAGTTCTGATACTAAATTATAATTTCCCCAAGGAACTGGGAATTCTCTTGTCCTTAAAACTTCCATGAGTTAAGCCCACAAATAAAAAACTAACTTCAACCTTTGACTTCTATGTCATCATTCCAGTAATGTCACCCATTCGAAACACATAATTCTCTCCTATTGAGTGTTGTTTGACATGCGTGCGTGTGTGTGTGTGTGTGTGTGTGTGTGTGTGTGTGTGTGTGGTGTGTGTGTGTGTGGTGTGTGTGTGTGTGTGTTGTGTGTGTGTGTGTGTGTGTGTGTGTGGTTGTGTGTGTGTGTGGTGTGTGGTGTGTGTGTTGTTGTTTGAGTCACAGAAAACCCCAAACCTTCTTCCTAATTACACAGTGGAATCTAGTCAGAGCAGAGCCCTTGGCTACCCATCATGCCATCATTGTTTTACATAAATAGGTGGTCTGACGAAAACAACAGTCAGGTGTTACCCGCAATCACTCTGGGTCTGGACAGACGGTCAGCTGCCAGGTTAAACCAGAATTGGACCAGTAATGAACTTTTAGGGGAAGGGAGGCGTGGGGTGGGTGGAGTGTGTGTGTGTGTGTATGTGTGTGTATGCAGTGTGTGTGTATGCGTGTGTCGTGTGTGTCTGGTGTCATGCGTGTGTGTGTGAGGTGTGTGTGGTCGTGTGTATGTGTGTGTATATCGTTGTGTTATGCTGTGTGTCTGCGTGTGGTGGCGTGGTGTCTGGTTGTGTGTGTGTGTGTGTGTGTGTTGTGTGTGGTGTGTGTGTGTGTGTCTGTCTCTGTCTGTCTGTCTGTCTGTTGTCTGTCTGTCTGTCTGTCTGTCTGTCTGTCTGTCTGTCTGTATGTGTGAGTGAGTGTCTGTGTGTGTGTGTGTGTGTGTGTGTGTGTGTGTGTGTGTGTGTGTGTGTGTGTGTGTGTGTGTGTGTGTGTGTGTGGTGTGTGTGTGTGTGTGTGTGTGTGTGTATGTGTGTCGTCTATGTGTGGTGTGTTGTGTGTGTGTGTGTATGTGTGTGTACTGTGCGTGTGTGCTGTGTTGCTGGGTGTGTGTCGTGGTGTGTGTGCTTGTATGTGTG
>NW_019942806.1:19562-32037 GCF_002910315.2 Salvelinus sp. IW2-2015 | reverse complement strand
GTGTGTTGTGTGTGTTGTGTGTGTGTGTGTGTGTGTGTGTGTGTGTGTGTGTGTGTGTTGTGTGGTGTGTGTGTGTGTGTGTGATGGGAGGTATGTCGTCCCTTACCGTAGAGCTGGGCGATATGAACAAAAATCCATATTTGTCACGTCTGCTCCCGCTCTTCCCCTCCCCCTGCGCTTGAGGCGCCAGCAATGCCTTGCATCATCACTCCTGCCATCATCACGTAACACTTGCCTTTCCGTCACCGCGCATCAGCGTTATTGGACTCACCTGGACTCTTACTTATCACCTGTTCAATTTCCTCCCCTATTAGTGTCAGTTCCCAGCCTTGTTCCCCGCTTCTGCATTTGATTGTTTTTCTGTTTGCTAAACGCTGTTTATGTCTCGTTCCATGTCCGTTATTTATTAAATGTTACTCCCCGTACCTGCTTCGTCTCTCCAGCGTCATCTTTGTGACAATGCAGAAGCCCTCACAGCGAAGCATCGGGGGTACTGGCGTTCTGGTTGGTATAGTGGCATCGGCTCTGGGCACCACCGATGGAACCGGGGGTGCCTAGCCTGCTCGTCGGGCTTCCACGCCCTAGCAGGCTCGAGAGGTTTCCTTGCCCCGGTTGGCTCGGATGGCGCCCATCCCACGTCGGGCCTCAGCGCTGGATCGTCAGTTTCTTGTCTGCCCAGCCGGTCCAGGAGTTTTTGTTTGTTTGTTTTTGTTTTGTCGGGTGACGGCGGGGTGGATTCTGCCGCCGATGGAACCGGGGGTGCCTAAGCCAGCCCCTCGAGCTTTCATGCCCTGGCTGGCTCGAGAGGTTTCTTGCCTCGGTTGGGCTCGGTGGCTTTCCATCCCACGTCACACTCCACCGGATTCATCGGGTTTCCTCAGCGGGATCGAAGGCGTCTTGACTCAGCCGGATCGTCAGGCTCCCATGCCTCAGGCCGGCGTCGCCAGGCTCTCACGCTCCTGCCGCGTTCGTCGGGCTTCACGCCTCAACCGGTGCCCAGTCGCCCATGTCTCGGCCGGGTTCGCCAGGTGGACGCCGGGTGGCGCGCCCTAGAGGGGGGTACTGTCACGTCTGCTCCGCTCTGTCCCCCCCCTGCGCTTGAGGGCGCCAGAATGCCTTGCACTCACTTCACTCCTGCCATCCATCACGTACACCGACCCAGCTCTAGCCTCTGCACAGACTCTCTTTATGTGTGTGTATGTTTGTTCTACTGGGGTAGCTGCACTGACCCTACCGTGTCAGCCGAGCGTCTAGGTCAAATTAAATCAAATCAGATTGTATTTGTTACCGTATACAACATGTGTAGACCTTACCGTGAAACAGTGGTGGATTTAGGTATAGGCGACATGGGCAGCCGCCCAGGGTGGCATCTTGCCGGGGGCGGCACGGGGCGCCCGCACAAAAATAAATCGTAATGGTGACATTTGCGCGATCGGTTTTCTAGCGCTGATTTGCACGTCACATTAATGATATGATGTCACCGTGTGGGACAGCCCCGTCGATGTGAATGGGGGCGTGTTCCGCCCTCCTTTTCCTGTAGTCTACGATCAGCTCCTTTGTCTTGCTCACGTCGAGGGAGGGGTTGTTGTTGTTGTCCTGGCACCACGTGGCCAGGTCTCTGACCTCCTCCCAATAGGCTGTCTCATCGTTGTCTGTGATCAGGCCTACCACTGTTGTGTCGACAGCAAACTTAATGATGGTGTTGGAGTTGTGCTTGGCCACGCAGTTGTGGGTGAACAGGGAATACAGGAGGAGACTAAGCACACACCACTTAGGGCCACTGTGTTGAGGATCAGCGTGGCAGATGTGTTGTTGGCTACCCTTACCAACTGGGGGCGGCTCATCAGGAAGTCCAGGATCCAGTTGCAGAGGGAGGTGTTTCATCCCAGGGTCCTTAGCTTAGTGATGAGCTTTGTGGGTACTATGGTGTTGAACACTGAGCTGTAGTCAATGAACAGCATTCTCACGTGTTCGTTTTGTCCAGGTGGGAAATGGCAGTGTGGAGTGCGATTGAGATTGTGTCATCTGTTGGGGCGGTATGTGAATTGGAGTGGGTCTATGGTTTCCGGGATGATGGTGTTGATGTGAGCCATTATCAGCCTTTCAAAGCACTTAATGGCTACCGACGTGAGTGCTACAGGCAGTAGTCAGTTAGGCAGGTTACTTTTGCTTTCTTGGGCATAGGGACTATGGTGGTCTGCTTGAAACATTTAGGTATTACAGACTCGGTCAGGGAGAGGTTGAAAATGTCAGTGAAGACACTTGCCAGTTGGTCTGCGCATGCTCTGAGTACACGTCCTGGTAATCCATCTGGCCCCACAGCCTTGTCAATGTTGACCTGTTTAAGGGCTTGCTCCATTCGGCTACGGAGAGCGTGATCACACAGTCGTCCGGAACAGCTGGTGCTCTCATGCATGCTTCAGTGTTGCTTGCCTCGAAGCGAGCATAAAAGGCATTTGGCTCGTCTGGTAGGCTCGCGTCACTGGGCAGCTCGCGGCTGGGTTTCCCTTTGTAGTCCGTACAAAGGGATGTCTAGGGAGTTCGCCAGGTGTGCACGTAGGAGGTTGGTGGCACATTAATTGGGGAGGACGGGCTCGTGGTAATGGCCATGTGTTTGATGGCATTCTGCCATTATTAAGAATTGTTCTTCCCTCACCAGCCGCCTGTGGTGTGTGTGTGTTTGGGTTGGTGGCATTTTTTTTTAACTAGATCCCCCTCAGTGAATGATCCCCCTGTCTTTAGAGTGATAAGGGGAATTATTTATTCTGGCTATATGTAGGCCTGTGTGTATGCATTGTGAGTTGATATGTTAGAGACAGGTGTTCCCCCTTCCTGGTTCCATACTGGGAGGAATAATAACGGGTGGTTGGCATTTATTGGGATGAATCTTGTCCTGGAGTTAGCTCTGCAGGGTGGTCACTAACTTGCACACCGACAAAGTCATAAAATCTGATTTTAAACATAACCCTAACCACACTGCTAAACTTATGCCTCACCTACAAATCAGCTGGGCTAGACAATCTGGAACCTCTCTGTCTAAAGTTATCCACCTCAATTGTTGCAACCCTATTACTAGCCTGTTCAACCTCTCTTTCCTATCGTCTGAGATCCCTAAAGATTGGAAAGCTGCCGTGGTCATCCCCCTCTTCAAAGGGGGTGACACTCTAGACCAAAACTGTTACAGACCTATATATATCCTACCCTGCCTTTCTAAAGTCTTCGAAAGCCAAGTTAACAAACAGATCACCGACCATTTCGAATCCCACCGTACCTTCTCCGCTATGCAATCTGGTTTCCGAGCTGGTCATGGGTGCACCTTAGCCACGCTCAAGGTCCTAAACGATATCATAGCCGCCATCGATAAAAACAGTACTGTGCAGCAGTCTTCATCGATCTGGCCTAGGCTTTTGGCTCTGTCAATCACCGATTATTACCGGCAGACTCAACAGCCTTGGTTTCTCAAATGACTGCCTCGCCTGGTTCACCAACTACTTCTCAGATAGAGTTCAGTGTATTAAATCGAAGGGCCTGTTGTCCGGACCTCTGGCAGTCTCTATGGGGGTGCCACAGGGTTAAGATGGGTGTCCCTATAATGGGACGGTTGAGCTAACGTGCACTAATGGCAAACTTTCCAGGACATAGACATGTCATATATGGGAAGAAAGCATAAATTCTTGTTAATCTAACTGCACTGCCCAATTTACAGTAGATAGTACAGTGAAAAAATACCATGCTATTGTTTGAGGAGTGCACAACAACAAAAAACTTTTATCACGGCAACTGGTTTGATACATTCACCTCTGATGGTAAATAATGTACTTATATTCAGTAATCTTGCTCTGATTTGTCATCCTGAGGGTCTCAGAGATAAAATGTTGAATAGTTTTGTTCGATAAAATCCATTTTTATATTCAAATGTAGGAACTGGGATCTACAGTTTGAACCCCTGCTGCCTCTGGCTCCACACACACCCCGCCCGGCCATCTAGATGTGTGAAAGTTAGTGTATTAGCTAATGATCTATCATGTATGACATTCCTGGGAAAGTGTAAACTTACATTTTGTTTTACCATATCATTTTTGTGTGTTCTCTATAGTTATGTACTTGAAAATGTATCAACTGACTAATTCGGCACATTTGGGCAGACTTGATACAAAATATTGTCCAGTATTGCCATGCTTCACTGGATCAATCTGAAACACTGCTGCCATCTAGTGGCCAATATCTAAATTGCTCCTAAACTGCAATAATGCATTATGGCCTTTCTCTTCCATGGTTTTTTGTTTGTATTATCTTTTACCAGATCTAATGTGTTATATTTTCCTACATTAATTTCACATTTCCACACATTTCAAAGTGTTTCCTTTCCTTTCTTCTTCTATCAAGAATATGCATATCCTTGCTTCAGGTCCTGAGCTACAGGCAGTTAGATTTGGGTATGTTCTTTTAGGTGAGAGAAAAAAAAGGGGTACGATCCTTAACGGGTAAGTTGACAGGGTAAGTTAAGCCAACAACAAATGTCCGTATTGAATTAAATATTACCGCTACCTTTTTAAAACCATGGCTACCTTTAGTTCCCAAACACAATTCAACTCAATCCCTTCTTTGTCTTTGAATCATTTTAACACTTTTAACATACTATAGGCCCTGTTGTTACCTCATATCCCAGCGATAATGCCTTAAATTACACCTGGGAAGAAAACACTTCAATTTGCTCAACTTGCCATTGGCTCAACCATTGGCTCACTTACCGCAACACAGGCAGTCATGAGTCATGGCCACAGTAAAACACTATGTGACTGTTGAGTCATGGTAATCTCCTCTTATGCACTCTGGACATGTGTTAATAGTACTGAACTCGCTATTGATTATCAGGACGCTAATGGCTTGGTACTCAGGGCTCCATTGTCCCTCCATCAGGACACTAATGGCCTGGTACTCAGGGCTCTATTGTCCCTCCATCAGGTCCTAATGGCCTGGTACTCAGGGCTCTANTGTCCCTCCATCAGGTCCTAATGGCCTGGTACTCAGGGCTCTATTGTCCCTCCATCAGGTCCTAATGGCCTAGTACTCAGGGCTCTATTGTCCCTCCATCAGGTCCTAATGGCCTGGTAATAAGGGATCTATTGTCCCTCCATTACGTCCTAATCGCCTGGTAATCAGGGATTTAATAGAAAATCACATCAAACACTTATCATCAAAACAGTATCGTGCTCTTAAAACTCACCTCACTGTGATTGACCAACTTGAAGAAAGAAGTTCAACAACAGGTTGAAACTGAGTGGAAAACATGGCTGTTGTGGATGTTGTTTCAAAGCCTAACACAATGAAATGAACAGTGCTTTCTAAGGTGACGATTATTTCAAAACACCCTTATGCATAGGCCTATATATGAGCCCAAGCCCGCAAAAAACTCGGAATTAAAATAATTATTGTGCCGTAATACAATACATAGCCTACCGCATATTACACAAGGCAGAAAAACATAAAAAAATATAGACTTAAGATATCTTTGGTATATAATTGCTCTAGCCTAAATTAAACAAATTCAGAGTTAGCCTACAATTATAGTGAATTTGTATTGGATTTTGAATAGCCTAGTAATAGGGCACGTTTTATATTTTCATCAAACTAATAGGCTGACACATTACCTTCAGCTACAGAATATCTCACCACTGTGCGTGTCCATCTCCTCCCTTCTCTCCTTCATTCCTTTCTCAAGCACGCAGAGACAGGGGCTGTCAACAGTTTAATTAAATATGTTTCCTTGTGAAAACATGCTACTATCAATGTTCCCGAACAGATTTCACTTGGTTTCTAAAATTAAGCACTAGGTAGCTGCAGGAACAGGGTTGGGGAGCCCATGGCATACAGAGTTTGGGCAGAATATCACCTGTCACGCAGCGTAATAACCGGCATAGCCTACCAGACATGAGCAAAACAAACCAGTGGGACAGTGGCCTCCATTTGCTATTCGAGAGGATACAGATTACATGTCTTTTCCTCTTGCCCTGGTTCCTGCCCATTTGATAATGGTCCATTCTACATAGATTTTTTTAAAACATATTAGTAAAGACAGTGTGTGCAGCCTGAGGCAAGGAACAGAGCGCAACTTTTCTGCAACTTTCTCAAATCATCAATAGCCTATAGTGATTGATTTCCTTTGATTTCTAAGGCATTCTATGGTTTGTATAATTTACAACTAAAGTTGCCAAATAACTCTAAATCTAGCATATAGGATCTACTTTAAATGATTCTTTTTTCGCTCAATTTAGCCACTTCATATGCGCACTCTCGCTCCTGAATGGGAAATATATCCTTTCTATATAATTCAGCTAAGTTCAATTATATTCTTCTATTCAATTATATTAAATAATGGCACATTACTTATAAGCATCTCTTGTCTGCTAAATGAACAAGCCTACAGCCTATGGCTTGGAGCATAGCAAGATAACATACAGTAGGCCAACTCATATTCTGTTCTTCTGAAATACATTTTCTTCATATCATGTTTCTTTAGACCTGTCTAAAATAAATAATGGATTTATTGTGATGGTGTACATTCAATTGATGTATTATACTTGTTTAAATGTAGATGTTCAAAAGGTGTTCATCAGCGACTTGTATGCGTGAAGGCCTGAAGATGCTAAATGTGTTTATGTTAATTACCGGTCAATTACCGTGAGACCGGCTGTCTTTTGCATGGCAATAACCGGCTGACAAATTCCATAACTGATACAGCCCTACCCATGGCCATTGGCTCAACTTAGCCAAAGGCATTATATTGACTATACTAGCCCACACAGCTACAAGGATGCACTTCCGTGCTAGGTTTAGGACCTCACATTGAAGCTTATAGAGACCCCAACTGATCTATAGAACAATCTTTAAATGATCTACTTTGGTTTAGGTCAGGGGTTGGAACTGAAATTATTTTCCAATCGTTTAGTTGTAGACAAAATCATAATTTTTTTCATTCCCTTCCACTGTTCCGACCAGCAAAATAAAGTTCTGAACTGGATCAAACCCCCAAAAAGTACTGGTTTATTTCGTTCTTCCTGTTCCTTTTAAAACCTCTGAAATCAAATGTTTTTCTTACATTTGCTAGACATTACATTTCTTCACCAATCAGTGCGGTTAGAGCAGCTGTAACGTAGACGCTGGGAGTCAGGAAGCAGGTACAGTTGGAGAGTTTAATAAAATAAATATATATATAACAGAGTCAGTAATGCCTGATGGGAAACAACAACAGAGTGCTATATATATATGGGGAGTAATCAGGAAGGTGACATAGTCCAGGTGTGCCTGATGATGAGGCGCAGGTATTAGTAATGAGGGTTGCCAGGTGTGTGTAGTGATGGGTTGCCAGGACCGGTGGTTAGTAGAGCGACGTCGAGCGCCGGAGAAGGGGAGCGGGGTTAGACGTGACAGCAGCTTGTGACTGAAATTTTGCGGCTGGGGAGAGCTAAAGAGGGTGGAGGAGGAGGATTGAAGCTCTGGACATCTTGTTATGACATGCCTTACCTGAATTAGGCCCACAGGATTATACCAATGGAGGAGTGGTTTCTATGGAGGAACTTGGAATGTCTTTGAACTTCTGAGAGTTGGTTTAGTGTTGGACCAGAGCTAACTAGCTAACAAGCTTGTGTGTGCAGAGCAGCACCGGAATTAAAAACATGTCTGGTATATGTAACTAGCATTGAAAAAGTGAATTCATTAAAAATCTCTCCCTAATTTCTAGATAACGTTTGTAACGTCAGTAGGCTACAGTTTTGGAAAGGGATGGGCAGGTTGCCTATACACTCACACAAACTGGCAAAGGTTTTCAGCTGGCAGGTAGACACTGGATTACGTTTCTGAGTGACAGAGTGAGGGTTTTGCATAGGCGCCTTGTTGCGTTTTTTTGTGGGGGGTGGGTGCCAGGAATGTTAAAGAACGTTATTAACCAGTTCACATGCTTTTAAAATAACGGTTCGGTTCCGTTTTTGCGATTCTGTTCCTTGAACTGGTTCCAACCCCTGGTTTAGATACAAGCATCCCTCTAACACAATAAATTAATTGGACTTGATGGAAACCTGTTTTTTGGACCCATGTGGTTTTTTCCTTCACAGACTCCATGAAATGATGACATCTTCCTAAATATTTAGTGAAATTATTAATTTAGTGTAACGTTTCCTAGAAACAAGGGTGGCTCAACTTACCCCTTCAGATCAACTTATCCCACTCTCCCCTACAGCTTTATTACAGTGAACTCTCACTAGCTCTAGGGACTAAATAAGGTAAAGAATGATTAAACATCTCCATAGTGAGCTCTCTCTATACAAAATCTCTACTATATATATATATATCTACTATATATATATATCTACTATATCTCTACTATATATACAGTGGGGAGAACAAGTATTTGATACACTGCCGATTTTGCAGGTTTTCCTACTTACAAAGCATGTAGAGGTCTGTAATTTTTATCATAGGTACACTTCAACTGTGAGAGACGGAATCTAAAACAAAAATCCAGAAAATCACATTGTATGATTTTTAACTAATTCCTTTGCATTTTATTGCATCTACTATATCGCTACTATATATAATCTACTATATATATCTCTACTATATATATCATCTTACTATATATATATATATATCTCTACTGTATATATCTACTATATATATCTCTACTAATATATATCTAATATATATATATATATCTCTACTTATAATATCTCTACTATATATATCTCTGCTATTATATAATCTACTATATACATATATCTCTACTGTATATATATCTACTATATCTATCTCTACTATATATCACTACTATATACATCTCGACTATATATATCTCTTACTATATCGCTACTATATATATAATCTACTATATATATATATATCTACTATATTTCTTACTTAATCTCTACTATATATATCTACTATTAAAATATTACTATATCTCTACTATATATATCATCTACTATATTTCATACTATATATATCTCTACTATATATATATATATCTACTATATCTCTTACTATATATATATATATCTACTATATCTCACTATATATATCTCTACTATATATATATATATATCTACTACATATATATATCTCTACAATATATATAGCTACTATATATATCTCTACTATATATATCTCTACTATATATATATATATAAAGATCTCTACTATATATATCTACAATAAATATCTCAACTATATATATCTCTACTATATATATATCTCTATATATCTCTACTATATATATGTACTTATATATATCTCTACTATATCGCTACTATATGTATATCTCTACTATATATATCTACTATATATATATCTACTTATATATCTTACATATATATATCTCTACTATATATATCTCAACTATATATAATCTTCCTACTATATATATTATCTCTATGATATCTCTACTATATATATATATACTATATATATATCTCTTACTATATCGCTACTATAAATTCTCTACTATTATATATCTACTATATATATATCTACTATATATATCTCTACTATATATATATCCTACTATATATATATCTCTACTTAATATCTCAACTTATATATATCCTCTACTATATATATATCTCTATGATATCTCTACTATATATATATATACTATATTATATATCTCTACTATATCGCACTATATATATCTACTATATATATATCTATCTATATATATCTCTATATCTCTACTATATATATCTGTAATATTATATCTCTACTATATATACTATCTACTATATATATCTATATCTCAACGATATCTCTACTATATATATATATAATATATATCTACTATATATACAGTGGGGGGAACAAGTATTTGATACACTGGCGATTTTGCAGGTTTTCCTACTTACAAAGCATGTAGAGGTCTGTAATTGTTATCATAGGTACACTTCAACTGTGAGAGACGGATCTAAAACATAAATCCAGAAAATCACATTGTATGATTTTTAAGTAATTAATTTGCATTTTATTGCATGACATAAGTATTTGATACATCAGAAAGCAGAACTTAATTTTTGTACAGAAACCTTTGTTTCCAATTACAGAGATCATATGTTTCCTGTAGTTCTTGATGAGGTTTGCACACACTGCAGCAGGGATTTTGGCCCACTCCTCCATACAGACCTTCTCCAGATCCTTCAGTTTCGGGCTGTCGCTGGGCAATACAGACTTCAGCTCCCTCCAAAGATTCTCTATTGGGTTCAGGTCTGGAGACTGGCTAGGCCACTCCAGGACCTTGAGATGCTTCTTACGGAGCCACTCCTTAGTTGCCCTGGCTGTGTGTTTCGGGTCGTTGTCATGCTGGAAGACCCAGCCACAACCCATCTTCAATGCTCTTACTGAGGGAAGGAGGTTGCTGGCCAAGATCTCGCGATACATGGCCCCATCCATCCTCCCCTCAATACGGTGCAGTCGTCCTGTCCCCTTTGCAGAAAAGCATCCCCAAAGAATGATGTTTCCACCTCCATGCTTCACGGTTGGGATGGTATTCTTGGGGTTGTACTCATCCTTCTTCTTCCTCCAAACACGGCGAGTGGAGTTTAGACCAAAAAGCTCTATTTTTGTCTCATCAGACCACATGACCTTCTCCCATTCCTCCTCTGGATCATCCAGATGGTCATTGGCAAACTTCAGATGGGCCTGGACATGCGCTGGCTTGAGCAGGGGGACCTTGTGTGCACTGCAGGATTTTAATCCATGATGACGTAGTGTGTTACTAATGGTTTTCTTTGAGACTGTGGTCCCAGCTCTCTTCAGGTCATTGACCAGGTCTGCCGTGTAGTTCTGGGCTGATCCCTCACCTTCCTCATGATCATTGAGCCCCACGAGGTGAGATCTTGCATGGAGCCCCAGACCGAGGGTGATTGACCGTCATCTTGAACTTCTTCCATTTTCTAATATTTGCGCCAACAGTTGTTGCCTTCTCACCAAGCTGCTTGCCTATTGTCCTGTAGCCCATCCCAGCCTTGTGCAGGTTACAATTTTATCCCTGATGTCCTTACACAGCTTTCTGGTCTTGGCCATTATGGAGAGGTTGGAGTCTGTTTGATTGAGTGTGTGGACAGGTGTCTTTTATACAGGTAACAAGTTCAAACAGGTGCAGTTAATACAGGTAATGAGTGGAGAACAGGAGGGCTTCTTAAAGAAAAACTAACAGGTCTGTGAGAGCCGGAATTCTTACTGGTTGGTAGGTGATCAAATACTTATGTCACGCAATAAAATGCAAATTAATTACTTAAAAATCATACAATGTGATTTTCTGGATTTTTGTTTTAGATTCCGTCTCTCATAGTTGAAGTGTACCTATGATAATAATTACAGACCTCTACATGCTTTGTAAGTAGGAAAACCTGCAAAATCGGCAGTGTATCAAATACTTGTTCTCCCCACTGTATCTCTATGATATCTCTACTATATATATATCTACTATATATATCTCTACTATATATATCTCTACTATATATATATATATATATCTACAATTTTATCCCTGATGTCCTTACACAGCTCTCTGGTCTTGGCCATGGTGGAGAGGTTGGAGTCTGTTTGATTGAGTGTGTGGACAGGTGTCTTTTATACAGGTAACGAGTTCAAACAGGTGCAGATAATACAGGTAATGAGTGGAGAACAGGAGGGCTTCTTAAAAAAACTAACAGGTCTGTGAGAGCGGAATTCTTATTGGTTGGTAGGTGTCAAATACTTATGTCATGCAGTAAAATGCAAATTAATTACTTAAAAATCATACAATGTGATTTTCGGATTTTTGTTTTAGATTCCATCTCTCACAGTTGAAGTGTACCTATGATACAAATTACAGCCTCTACATGCTTTGTAAGTAGGAAAACCTGCAAATCAGCGTGTATCAAATACTTGTTCTCCCCACTGTATATATATATACTATATATATCTCTAATATATATCGACTGTGGGACCAAAAGTATGTATATACTGTGGTCCCGTGTGGCTCAGTTGGTAGAGCATGGCGCTTGCAACGCCAGCGTTGTGGGTTCATTCCCCACGGGGGGACCAGGATGAATATGTATGAACTTTCCAATTGTAAGTCGCTCTGGATAAGAGCGTCTGCTAAATGACTTAAATGTAAATGTATCTCTACTATATATATATATATCTCTACTATATCTGTCCATTTGGTGTCTGGTATCATGTGTAACAATGAACAATGAACTGTGGTTGGTCTCTCCCAGGCAGAGCAGTAACACTAACATGAAGTAGGCTCTTGTTGTTTAGGAGAGGAGTCACCACTCCACTCAGCAGTATTGATCAATTTCAATCAATTTTATTTTTATAGCCCTTCGTACATCAGCTAATATCTCGAAGTGCTGTACAGACACCCAGCCTAAAACCCCAAACAGCTAGTAATGCAGGTGTAGAAGCACGGGGATTGTTATTGGGATTGTTTGTCCTCCCCAGA
>NW_019942806.1:10360-19537 GCF_002910315.2 Salvelinus sp. IW2-2015 | reverse complement strand
AGAACATAAGTATTTGATCACCTTCCAACCAGTAAGATTCCGGCTCTCACAGACCTGTTAGTTTTTCTTTAAGAAGCCCTCCTGTTCTCCACTCATTACCTGTATTAACTGCACCTGTTGAACTGTTACCTGTATAAAAGACACCTGTCCCCACACTCAATCAAACAGACTCCAACCTCTCCATAATGGCCAAGACCGAAGAGCTGTGTAAGGACATCAGGGATAAAATTGTAGACCTGCACAAGGCTGGGATGGGCTACGGACAATAGGCAAGCAGCTTGGTGAGAAGGCAACAACTGTTGGCGCAATATTAGAAAATGGAAGAAGTTCAAGATGACGGTCAATCACCTCGGTCTGGGGCTCCATGCAAGATCTCACCTCGTGGGGCATCAATGATCATGAGGAAGGTGAGGGATCAGCCCAGAACTACACGGCAGGACCTGGTCAATGACCTGAAGAGAGCTGGGACCACAGTCTCAAAGAAAACCATTAGTAACACACTACGTCATGGATTAAATACTGCAGGCACCAAGGTCCCCTGCTCAAGCCAGGCATGTCCAGGCCCTCTGAAGTTTGCCAATGACCATCTGGATGATCCAGAGGAGAATGGGAGAAGGTCATGTGGTCTGATGAGACAAAAAATGAGCTTTTTGGTCTAAACTCCACTCGCGTGTTTGGAGGAAGAAGAAGGATGAGTACAACCCCAGAACAACCATCCCAACCGTGAGCGTGGAGGTGGAAAACATCATTCTTTGGGGATGCTTTTCTGCAAAGGGGACAGGACGACTGCACCGTATTGAGGGGAGGATGGATGGGGCCATGTATCGCGAGATCTTGGCCAACGACCTCCTTCCCTCAGTAAGAGCATTGGAAGATGGGTCGTGGCTGGGTCTTCCAGCATGACAACGACCCGAAACACACAGCCAGGGAAACTAAGGAGTGGCTCCGTAAGAAGCATCTCAAAGGTCCTGGAGTGGCCTAGCCAGTCTCCAGACCTGAACCCAATAGAAAATCTTTGGAGGGCGGAAAGTCGTATTGCCCAGCGACAGCCCGAAACTGAAGGATCTGGAGAAGGTCTGTATGGAGGAGTGGGACAAAATCCCTGCTGCAGTGTGTTGCAAACCTGGTCAAGAACTCCAGGAAACGTATGATCTCTGTAATTGCAAACAAAGGTTTCTGTACCAAATATTAAGTTCTGCTTTTCTGATGTATCAAATACTTATGTCATGCAATAAAATGCAAATTAATTACTTAAAAATCATACAATGTGATTTTCTGGATTTTTGTTTTAGATTCCGTGTCTCACTGTTGAAGTGTACCTATGATAAATATTACAGACCTCTACATGCTTTGTAAGTAGGAAAACCTGCCAAATCGGCAGTGTATCAAATACTTGTTCTCCCACTGTATATCTACTATATATATATCTACTATATATATCTACTATATATATATATCTATATTATATCTATATCTACTATATCTCTACTATATATATATATATAATCTACTATATATATATATCTACTATATCTACTATATATAATCTACTATATCTCTACTATATATATCTACTATATATATATATATATATCTACTATATATATATATCTACTATATATCTATCTCTATGATAACGTACTATTATATATATTCTACTATATATAATCTCTACTATATCGCTACTATATATAATCTACTATATATATCTCTACTATATATATCTCTACTATATATAATTATATATCTCTACTTATATATCTACTATATATATCTCTACTATATATATATTCTAATATATATATATATATCTCTACTAATATATCTCTACTTATATATATCTCTGCTATATATATATCTACTATATACATATATTCTTACTGTATATATATCTACTATATCTATCTCTACTTTATATCACTACTATATACATCTCGACTATATATATCTCTACTATATCTACTATATATATTTACATATATATATATATATTACTATATCTCTACTATATCTTCTATATAATATATCTACTATATAAATATCTACTATATCTCTACTATATATATCTCTTACTATATTTTCTACTATATATTATCTCTACTATATATATATATATCTACTATATCTCTTACTATATATATATATATCTACTATAATCTCACTATATATATCTCTACTATATATATATTATATCTACTACATATATATATCTCTACAATATATATAGCTACTATATATACTCTACTATATATATCTCTACTATATTATATATATTAAAAGATCTCTACTATATATATCTACAAATAATATCTCAACTATATATATCTCTACTATATATATATCTCTATGATATCTCTACTATATATATATACTATATATATATATCTCACTATATCGCTACTATATATATCTCTACTATATATATCTACTATATATATATCTACTATATATATCTCTACTATATATATATCTCTACTATATATATCTCAACTTATATATCTCTACTATATATATATCTCTATGATATCTCTACTATATATATATATACTATATATATATCTCTACTATATCGCTACTTATATATCTCTACTATATATATCTACATATATATATCTATATATATATCTCTACTATATATATCTCTACTATATTATAATCTCTACTATATATATCTCAACTATAATATCTCTCTACTATTATATTATCTCTATGATATCTCTACTATATATATATTACTATATTATATATCTCTACTATATCGCCACATATATATCTACTATATATATATCTACTATATATCTCTATATCTCTACTATATATATCTGTAATATATATATCTCTTACTTATATATTACTATATATATCTATATCTCTACGATACTCTACTATATATATATATAATATATATCTACTATATATACAGTGGGGAGACAAGTATTGATACACTGGCGATTTTGCAGGTTTTCCTACTTACAAAGCATGTAGAGGTCTGTAATTGTTATCATAGGTACACTTCAACTGTGAGAGACGGATCTAAAACATAAATCCAGAAAATCACATTGTAATGATTTTTAAGTAATTAATTTGCATTTTATTGCATGACATAAGTTTTGATACATCAGAAAAGCAGACTTAATTTTTGTACAGAACCTTGTTTTCCAATTACAGAGTCATATGTTTCCTGTAGTTCTTGATGAGGTTTGCACACACTGCAGCAGGTATTTTGGCCCACTCCTCCATACAGACCTTCTCCAGATCCTTCAGGTTTCGGGGCTGTCGCTGGGCAATACAGACTTTCAGCTCCCTCCAAAGATTCTCTATTGGGTTCAGGTCTGGAGACTGGCTAGGGCCACTCCAGTGTAGTCCCTCAATAGACACATACATTAAAAGCTACATCATGTCCTCTTTCCTCCCTCCAGTTGAGACAAGACATCCACCATACATTCGCACCAACAGAAGGCCATAAAACTAGCTATGACAGCTCATACACAACTGAAACAAACAGCAAATAGAGTCACAATCTTGATGTAATCATTGCGTGCTAGGAAAATGGGACCAAATATTTAACGTTTGACTACTTTAATATATATATATATATATATATATATACATACTTTTGGTCCCCTAAAATGGGGGGGATATGTAAAAAAAAGTCCTGTAATCTCTAAACGGTTCACTGATATGGATGAAAAAACTCTCAAATTGAAGCTGACCACATAGTCACTGTATCATTTAACATCCAACATGCTGGATGTGTCACTGTCCCAATACTTTTGGAGCTCAATTCATATGCGCATGCGCACATGCACATGCACACACACGCACACTCACTCACACACACACACACACAGAGCATGCTAAGGTTTGAGAGTAGCAGTTCCAGACAATGGTTTTGTAATTCTGTGGCTGGGTGTGTGATGGAACAGCATGTAGTGATTAGCTGCTCTCCAGCTGGCACATACACACAGCCAAGGCAACCTGTGTGTGTGTGTGTGTGTGTGTGTGTGTGTGTGTGTGTGTGTGTGTGTGTGTGTGTGAGTGTGTGTGTGTGTGTGACTGAATGACCAGAGTCCTGTACAGGGTACATATCTGCTCCAGAGGCTACTGCACTGTCCAGGAAATACTTCACATGGAACACATTATCACACACTGCCAACAGAGGAAACAAGAGAAAGAGAGAAAAGGAGTGGGAGAGAGAGAGGGTCACAGAGGGAAAGATACAGCTATAGTGAGAGAACAACAAAAAACTGACTGTAGTGTACTGATGTGGACTGACTGTAGTGTACTGATGTGGACTGACTGACTGTAGTGTACTGATGTGGACTCAGTCCACATCAGTACACTAAGTCAGTCTCAATCATACACTACAGTTCAGTCACACATCAGTAACACTACAGTCATCAGTTCTCTAGTCACATCAGTACGTTATACATCAGTAGCACATCAGTAACAACATCATAGTCCTACATCAGTTCGTACAGTCAGTACACTACATCCAGTACATCTACAGCTACAGTCAGTCTTCACTCAAGTAACTACAGTCAGTTAGTCCACATCAGTACACTACAGTCAGTTAGTCCACATCAGTACACTACAGTCAGTCAGTCCACATCAGTACACCTACAGTCAGTTAGGCCACATCAGTACACTACATCAGTCAGTCCAAATCAGTACACTACAGCCAGTTAGTCCACTCAGTACACTACAGTCAGTTTAGTCCACATCAGTACACTACATGTCAGTCCAGTCCACATCAGTACACTGCAGTCAGTCCACATCAGTACACTACAGTCAATTCAGTCCTCATCAGTACACTACAGTCAGTTAGTCCACATCAGTACACTACAGTCAGTTAGTCCACATCAGTACACTACAGTCAGTCATGGTCCACATCAGTACACCTACAGTCAGTAGCCACATCAGTACACCTACAGTCAGTAGCCACTCAGTACACTACAGCGTCAGTCCACATCAGTACCTACAGTCAGTCCACAATGCAGTACACTACAGTCAGTCCACATCAGTACAGCTACCAGTCAGCTTAGTCCCATCAGTACACTACAGCAGTCAGTCCCATCAGTACACTACAGTCAGTATCCACATCAGTAGCACGGTCAGTTCAGACCACATCAGTACACTCAGTTCAGTTCCACATCCAGTAGCCACACAGTCAGTCAAGTCCCACATCATACACTACAGTCAGTTAGTCCACATCAGTACACTACAGTCAGTCAGTCCCACATCAGTACACTATCCAGTCAGTAAGTCCACATCAGTACACTAACAGTCAGTCCACATCAGTACACTACAGTCAGTTAGTCCACATCAGTACACTACAGTCAGTTAGACACATATCAGTCACACTACAGTCAGTTAGTCCACATCAGTACACTACAGTCAGTCCCACATCAGTACACTACAGTCAGTCGTCCTCATCAGTACACTACAGTCAGTTAGTCCACAACAACGTACACTACCGTCAGTCAGTCACACATCAGTACACTACAGTCAGTCCACATCAGTACACTAACAATCAGTTAGTCCACATACAGTACACTAAGTCAGTCAGTCCACATCAGTAACACTAGAAGTCAGTCCACATCAGTAGACATACAGTCAGTCAGTCCACATCAAGTACACTTAAAGTCATCAGTCCACATCAAGTACACTACAGTCAGTCCACATCAGTACACTACAGTCAGTCAGTCCTCATCAGTACAACTACAGTCAGTGAGTCCACATCAGTACACTACAGTCAGTTAGTCCACATCAGTACATCTACAGTAGTTAGTCCACATCAGTACACTAAAGTCAGTCCACATCAGTACACTACATGTCACGTCAGTCCTCATCAGTAACACTACAGTCAGTTAGTCCACATCAGTACAATCAGCAGTCAGTTTAGTCCACATCAGTACATCTACATCAGTTGTCCACTCAGAAATACATCAGTCAGTCACTTCAAAGTACACTACAGTCAGTTAGTCCAATCATTAGTACACTACAGTCAGTTAGTCCCATCATCCAGTACATCTACATCCAGTTAGTCCACATCAGTACACTACAGTCAGTCCACATCATTACACCACAGTCAGTCAGTCCAGCATCAGTACACACATCAGTTTGTCCACATCAGTACACTAACAGTCATAAGTCCTACATGTCAGTACACTACGTCAGTCAGTCCACATCAGTACACTACAGTCAGTCCACATCAGTACACTGCAGTCAGTCCAATCATAACTACAGCATCAGTCTCACAGTACACTACAGTCTTAGTCCACATCAAGTACACTACAGTCAGTTAGTCCACATCAGTACAGTTTAGTCACTGCCTCACAGTCAGTTAGTCCACATCAGTACACTAAGTCAGTCCAGTCCACATAGTACACTACAGTCAGTCAGTCCACATCAGTACACTACAGTCAGTCAGTCCACATCAGTACACTACAGTCAGTCCAATCAGTCACACTGCAGTCAGTCAATCAGATAACACTACAGTCAAGTTAGTCCACATCAGTACACTACAGTCAGTCAGTCCACATTCAGTACACTACAGTCAGTCCACATCAAGTACACTCATCAAGTCCACATCAGAAGTACACTGCAGTCAGTCCACATCAGTACACTACATCAGTGTAGTCCACATCAGTACACTACAGTCAGTTAGTCCACATCAGTACACTACAGTCAGCAGTCCTCATCAGTAGACTACAAGTCAGTTAGTCCACATCAGTACACTACACAGTCAGTTAGTCCACATCAGTAACATCACAGTCAGTGTCCACATCAGTACACTAGTCAGTCAGTCACACAGTCACTACAGTCAGTCCAATCAGTACACTAGTCAGTCAGTCCCATCAGTAGACACTACAGTCAACTTAGTCCACATCAGTACACTACAGTCAGTTAAGTCACACAGTACACTACAGTCAGTTTAGTCCACATCAGTCACATACACGTCATCCACATAGTACACTACAGTCAGTAGTCCTATCAGTAACACTACAGTCAGTAGTCACAGCATCATGTACACTACGACAGTCAGTTAGTCCACATCAGTACACTAACAGTCGAGTCAGTCCACATCAGTACACTACAGTCAGTAGTCCACATCAGTACACTAAAGTGCAGTCAGTCCAGCATCAGTACACTACAGTCAGTTAGTCCACATCAGTACACTACAGTCCAGTTAGTCCACATCAGTACACTACAGTCAGTCATCCACATCAGTAAATCTGCAGTCAGTCCACATCAGTACACTACAGTCAATCAGTCTCATCAGTACACTACAGTCAGTTAGTCCACATCAGTACACTACAGTCAGTTACTCAACATCAGTACACTACAGTCAGTCAGTCCACTCTCAGTACACTACAGTCAGTTAGTCCACATCAGTACACTACAGTCAGTCCCACATCAGTACACTACAGTCAGTCCACATCAGTACACTACAGGTCAGTCCACATGTACACACAGTCAGTCTACATCAGTACTACAGTCAGTAGCCTCATCAGTACACTACAGTCAGTCAGTCCTCATCAGTACACTACAGTCAGTTGTCCACATCAGTACACTACAGTCAGTTAGACCACATCAGTACACTACAGTCAGTTAGTCCACATCAGTACACACAGTCAGTTCCATTCCACATCAGTTACACTACAGTCAGTTAAGTCCACATCAGTACACTACAGTCGTCCAGTCCACATCAGTACACTACAGTCAGTTAGTCCACTCAGTACACTACAGTCAGTTGCACATCCGTACACTACAGTCAGTTAGTCCACATCAGTACACTACAGTCAGTTTAGACCACATAAGTACACTACAGTCAGTTAGTCCACATCAGTACACTACAGTCAGTCCACATCAGTACACTAACAGTCCATGTCAGTCCTCATCAGTACACTACAGTCCAGTTAGTCCACATCAGTACACTACAGTCAGTCAGTCCACACTCAGTACACTACAGTCAGTCCCCATCAGTACACTACAAGTCAGTTAGTCCACATCAAGTACACCACAGTCAGTCAGCACATCAGTACACTACAGTTCAGTCCCACATCAGTACACTACAGTCAGTCATCCACATCAGTACACTAAAGTCAGTCAGTCCACATCAGTACACTACAGTCAGTCCACATCAGAGTACACTACAGTCAGTCAGTCCTCATCAGTACACTACAGTCATGAGTCCACATCAGTACACTACAGTCACGTTATCCACATCAGGTACCTACAGTCAGTTAGTCCCACATCAGTACACTACAGTCAGTCCCACATCAGTACACTACAGTCAGTCTAGTCCTCATCAGTACACTACAGTCACGTTTAGTCCACATCAGTACACTACAGTCAGTTAGTCACATCAGTACACTACAGTCAGTTAGTCCACATCAGTACACTACCAGTCAGTTCAGTCCACATCATAAACATACAGTCAGTTAGTCCACTCAGTACACACAGTCAGTCCCTAGTCACATCAGTACCACTACAGTCAGTTCAGTCCACATCAGTACACTGCAGTCAGTCCACATCAGTACACTACAGTCAATCAGCTCCCATCAGTACACTACAGTCCAGTTAGTCCACATCAGTACACTACAGTCAGTTAGTCCACATCAGTACACTACAGTCAGTCCACATCAGTACACTACAGTCAGTCCACATCAGTACACTAAGTCAGTCCACATGAGTACACTACAGTCAGTCCACATCAGTACACTACAAGTCAGTCAGTCCTCATCAGTACACTACAGTCAGTCAGTCTCACAGTACACTACAGTCAGTTAAGTCCACATCAGTAACACTACAGTCAGTTAGACCACATCAGTACACTACAGTCAGTTATCCCACATCAGTCCCACTACAGTCAAGTCAGTCCACATCAGTAACACTACAGTCAGTTAGTCCACATCAGTACACTACAGTCAGTCAACAGTACACTACTCAGTAACCACATAGACACTTGTCAGTTAGTACCACATCAGTACACTACAGTCAGTCCACATCAGTACAACTACAGTCAGTTAGATCCACATCAGTACACTTCAGTCAGTTAGTACCACATCAGTACACTACAGTCAGTTATCCACATCAGTACACTAACAGTCAGTCACATCAAGTACACTACAGTCAGTCAAGTCCTCATCAGTACACTAACAGGTCAGTTAT
>NW_019942806.1:0-7720 GCF_002910315.2 Salvelinus sp. IW2-2015 | reverse complement strand
AGGAAAAGGTGAGGGATCAGCCCAGAACTTACACGGCAGGAAATCTGGTCAATGACGCTGAAGAGAGCTGGGACCACAAGTCTCAAAGAAAAACCAATTAGAAACACCACTACGCCGTCAATGGATTAAAATCCTGCCAGGCACGCAAGGTTCCCCGCTTGCTCAAGCCAGCGCATGTCCAGGCCCGTCTGAGTTTGCCAATGACCATCTTGGTATGATTCCAGAAGAGGAATGGGAGCAAGGTCAGTGTGTACTGATGAGACAAAAATAGAGCTTTTTGCTCTAAACTCCACTCGCCGTGTTGAGAGGAATAGAAGGCATGAGTAACAACCCCAAGAACACCATCCCAACCGTGACAGCATGGAGGTCGGAACATTCATTCTTTGGGGAATGCTTTTTCTGGCAGTGACAGGACGACTGCACCGTATTGAAGGGAGGATGGATGGGGCCATGTATCGCGAGCATCTTGAACCAACAACCTCCTTCCCTCAGTAAGAGCATTGAAGATGGGTCGTGGCTGGTCTTCCAGATGACAACGAACCGAAACACACAGCCAGGGCAACTAAGGAGTGGCTCGTAAGAAGCATCTCAAAGGTCCTGGGATGCCCTAGCCAGTCTCCAGACCTGAAACCCAATAGAAAAATCTTTGAGGGAGCCGAAAGTCCGTATTTTCCCAGCGACAGCCACCGAAACTGGAAGGATCTGGAGAAGGTCGTATGGAGGAGTGGGCCAACAATCCCTGCTGGCAGTGTGTGCAAAACCTGTCAAGAAACTACAGGAAACGTATTCTCTCTGTAATTGCAAACTAAGGTTTCTGTACCAATATTCAGTTCTGCTTTTCTGATGTATCAAATTAACTTATGTCATGAGCATAAAAATGCAAAGTTAATTAATTAAAATCATACAATGTGATTTTCCTGCGATCTCTTCTGTTTTTAGATTCTCTCTCGTCACAGTTGGAAGTGGTACCTATGATGAAAGAGTACAGACCTCTACATGCTTCTGTAAAAGAGGAAAAGCCTGCAAAATTGTCAGTGTATCAAATACTTGTTCTCCCCACTGTTATATACCAGTGTTGTAACAATTGTACAAATGTTAAGTACACAAGGGAATAAATTAGCAATAAATATGGGTTGTATTTACAATGTGTTGTTTCTTACTGCGTTGCCCTTTTCTTGTGTGGCAACAGGTCACAACATCTTGCTGCTTGATGGCACATGTGGAATTCACCCAGTAGATTATAGGAAGTTTATCCAAAAAATTGATTTGTTTTCGAATAATTTGTGGGTCTGTGAGTAATCTGAGGGAATTCTCTCTCTCTAATATGGTTGATACATTGGGCAGGAGTTAGGAAGTGCCAGCTCAAGTTTCCACCTCATTTTGCTGGGCAGTTGAGCAACATAGCCTGTCTTCTCTGAGACCATCTCTCTCTCTCTCTCACACACACACACAAATTAATATTGTATGATCTAACCAAGTGCGTGTGATTATTAGGCACCTGGATAACCATTCTCTGTGGGAGGGGAAGAGCTTTTGCTGGTCCGCTGCCTTCAAATCATCATGTACTCATCCAGGTCAGGATCATCCTCATATCAGCATTTAGCAGTCTACAACAGTATCTGCTGCTATGTCTAGATATGGTTCACATTACTAAAATATAATTTGTCTTATCTTCTCTCCTGTCTCCTCTCCTGTCTCCTGTCTCCTCTCTTCTCCTTTCTCACTGTTCTCCTCTCCTCTCTGTCTCCTGTCCTCCTCTTTTGTCCTGTCCTGTCTCCTGTACTGACCTCTCTCCTCTCCTGTTCTCCTCTCTTTCTCCACATCTCTCCTCTAGTCAACAGCATCTCACCTGGTTATTCAGCAGCTGCTGGGTTCATCTAGAATGGCTAACAGTAAAGAATTCAGCCACAAGTGCGTGCTGAGGATAGTGAAGGTCCTGTTCTGAGGCTCTGTCTCATTGAGGCCAGTGGCTCTGTAGGGTGAGTGTGTGTGTGTCGTGTTTTTTAAAATGTATATTTATTTATTTATTATTCTATTTTGTGGGGTGAGACCCTGTACTATAGCTAAAACACCCAATTCCCAAATTGACCCCATAGCCATCGGTTTGAAGATCTGAAGAATTGTATAGTTTCAGGTTGTTTTACAACGTCACACACAATAATGACATGTGTATCTAAGAGGTCAAAGGTTGTGTGGCGTGTTTAATTTGATATGTTTTTTTAACCCTTTATTTTAACTTAGTATGTAACAGTTTAGCTCCCCGCCCTCTCCTCGCCCTACCTGGGCTCGAACCAGCGACCCTCTGCACAGCATCAACAACAGTCACCCTCGAGGCATCGTTACCCATCGCTCCACAAAAGCCCGCGGCCTTGCAGAGCAAAGGGGAACGACTACTTCAAGGTCATCAGAGCGAGTGAACGTCACCGGATTGAAACGTATCTTATTAGCGCGCGCACCGCCGCTAACTGAGCTAGCGTTCACATCGGTTACATAGACATGTCAGTAAGAACAAGTTCATATTCATCATGACGGCCTAACCAGAAGGCCTCCCTGCGGGGACGGGGACTCCGATTCAAATTAAAATATAGGACAAAACACACAACCATGAGAGACGCCAAACACTACATAAGAGAGACCTTAGACAATCACATGCCAACAACACGGTTAGCAAACACAACCATGGCCAGCAAGCACAACCTGGTAACAAACATTGTTGGGCACAGTCAATAGCACAAGGGGCAAGAGGTAGAGAGACAACAATACATAACTGTGAGCAGCCGCAACTGTCCAGTAAGAGTGTCCATGATGGAGTCTTTGAATGAAGAGATGGAGATTAAAACTGTCCCAGTTTGAGTGTTTTTTTGCAGTCGTTCCAGTCGCTAGCTGCAGAATCCGAAAAGAGGGGCAACCCGGGAATGTGTGTGCTTTGGGACCATTTAAACAGAATTGTGACTGGCAGAAAACGGGTGTTGTACGTGGAGGCTGACGGGGCTCCAGTAAGATATCTCATATAGGGGGAGTGGAGGTAGATTAGAGGGTTTTATAAATAAGCATCAACCAGTGGTTTACATTACATTTTACATTTAAGTCATTTAGCTGACGCTCTTATCCAGAGCGACTACCAAATTGGAAAAGTTCAACATATGTCATCGTTCATCGTTTGTGGCAGGTATATACACAGAGACCAGTTTACAGAGGAGTATAGAGTGTATATGTGTGTCCAATAAGGAGGCATTGGTGGCAAATCTGAGGCCGAATGGTAAATAATACTCTAGCCGCTCTAGAGCACCACTTACCTGCCATCTATAAATTACATCTCCGTAACTAGCATGAGCGTATAATGGTATCTGAAATCAGGGTCTAGGTTTGGCAGCTGGGTCTCCCGGTCCACTGCTGGCACAGGTATTGAACCCGCATCTGTAGCAAAAACTGCCATGCAGTGTCTTAGACCCGCTGGCAATTGCGGCCACTGTACAACGTGAACCGGTCGGGGAGGTAGGCGCTAACAGTAAAAACAAAATAATCCTAACAATTCACACCCTAATTGTAGTTGCTAAGTTTCTCTCTTAGAATAACAACCTTTGTGTAACAACAGTTTTTAGTAAGTAAAATGCATGAGTTAGTAACAAACAATGAGTTGTAATCTTTCAAGGTGTGCAGCGTGCAGGACAGAGAATATAGCAATTCTTACACTATATTTTCTAAATTCAATCACCTTCTTCATCTCATCATTCAGTTATTGAAAATCAATTCTTGAAGTCGTACACAATTTATACGATTCTATGGTAGGTTTATGTTCGCCCATTCATTGGTCAGTTAGTGAACACAGTGACCCTAAAGCCTAATCCAGTGCTGCTAACTCGCCCCTGTGGGGCGGTGGTCTGGAGCAATGAAGTGGTGACGCAGTGGACTACCGTACTGAACCAGAAAATGACCTCTAAAGTCACGCAGCCGTAATCACCAAACTTTAAGCTTGAGCAAACCACTGTAAGCAGAAGGCTTGTGTGGTGTGTTGTGATTCTGAATGGGTCAGATAGCAACGAAGACAAAGCTGCCAAGCTGTGAATCTAATAGGTGGCTTTGTTTCAGTTATTCTTGTTATTGATGACCAAAATGTATTTATGTTTTCAAAAAAGATTGGAGACTAGAATATGATTTACAGTTGCTAATAATCCTTTGTTTGTTAAGTTAAGCCACCGGTGCTGGCCCCAAAGTTGTGCATCGGTTTTGTGGTAAACAATCTACCCGTGCTATATAGATGAGCAATAGCATTCTAGAACTGAGCTCCACATTCCCTGTTATTGTGCTATAATGGCCACAGAGGGAGGACACGAGCCTGTCATTGTCCTTGTTATTGGCTATAATTGGCCACTAGAGGGAGACAGAGCGCTGTCATTTCCCTGGTTCATTGCGTATAATGGCCACTAGCAGGGGAGACAGAGCCTTGTCATTGTCCTGTTATTGGCGTATCATGGCACTAAGAGGGGAGACAGAGCCTGTTTGTCCTGTTATTGTGTATAAAGGCCACTAAGGGAGACAGAGCCAGTCATTGTGTCCTGTTATTGGCTATAAATGGCCACCTAGAGGGAGACAGAGCCTGTCCAGTTTGTCTCCTGTTATTGCGGTATAGATGGCCACTAGAGGAGACAGAGCCGTGTCATGTCTGTTAATTGCGATATAATGGCCACAGAGGGATGACAGAGCCTGTCATTGTCCTGTTATTGGCGTTATAATGGCCAACTAGAGGGAGACCAGAGCCTCGTCATTGTCCTGTTTATTGCGTATAAAGGCCACTAGAGGGAGGACAGAGCCGCATTGTCCTTTATTCGTATAACTGGCCACTAGAGGGAGACAGAGCCTAGTGCATTGTCCTGTTATTGCTCGTATAAGGCCAACTAGAGGGAGACAGAGCCAGTTCATTGTCTTTGTCTAATTTTTATTTTAGCAATGACGGGCCTACCGCCAATGCGGCCTGTTCTGCCCCTGCACCGTTGTTCCAGGGGCAGAATGACCGATTGTACCCCCCTTTGCCAGCTTGGAGAATTTGATCAAGGAAACCTTTCGGTTAGTTGTCCCAACTCTAACACTAGCTGCTGTTGTCCATTGTCCTGTTTATTGTGTATGAAATTGGCCAATGAAGGAGAACAGAGCCTGTCATTGTCAATAAATTACAGGTGCATTCCTAGCATAACACTATTGCTCAAACTAACATACACACAAGCCAATAATTGTTGTGCGCTGGGTCTGTGTTGTGTGTCGTGTGTATGTGTGTCTGTGGTGTATGTTTGTGTGTATGTGTGTGTGTGGTGTGTGTGTTGTGTGTTGTGTGTGTTATGTGTGTGTTGTGTGTGGTGTGTGTGTAGGCCTCCAGTGCTGGAGGTATTTTAACACCCCTGTGTCTGAAACAGTTGAGGCTGAGTGTGGACTATGAAACTGACTGGAAAGCTGTGACCCGCTATTGCAAAAACGAAGACAACTACTGTGAGCAGGAGAGACAACTACCAGGAGGCTGTCAATCAAGACCATAGGGTCAGTGGGGGGTGTGTGTGTGTGTGTGGTGTGTTGTGTGTGTGTGTGGTGGGTGTGTGTGTGTGTGTGTGTTGTGTGGTTGTGTGTGTGTGTGTGTGTGTGTGTGTGTGTGTGTGTGTGTGTGTGTGTGTGACCAGAAGTCCTCACAAGGATAGGGTAAAGACAAAGGAAAATTCGACAGTGGGGTACGTTCGGGTTCCGGTCCCACAAGAGAAAAGGCTTTAGTAGTCTTAGTGTTACAAATTACAACCTAGGTTAGTGGTTGGGTGTGGGGTTAAAGATTAGGGTTAGGGTTACGAGAAAAATAGGATGGAGATATCAATTGTTAGTCCCCACAAGGATAGTACAACAAGACGCGTCTTCGTGTGTGTGTGTGTGCTGCGCTCGTATTGTGTTCGATAATCTTGATACCTGTGCGTGTTCTGTCCATTCCAGGATCCTTTGCCAAACACGTTGCCTATCTACCAGGAGGGCAGAGGTTCATGCTGTTCATCATGGGGAAGATCCTCTTTCTGGGATATTACCGTGCTCTGGGCGTCCACCTATGCTGGGTACGGTTCCTTGTAATATTACCCTCGCCTCTGGGCTCACCTATGGCTGGGTAGGTTCCTGTCAATATACCCTGCTCTGGGCTCACCTATGGCTGGGTAGGTTCCTGTAATATAACCCTGCGCTGGGCTCACCTATGGCTGGGTAGGTTCCTGCTAATATACCCTGCTCTGGGCTCACCTATGGCCTTGGCGTAGGTTTCCTGTAATATACCCCTGCCCTGGGCTCATCTATGGCCTTGGTAAGGCTCCTGTAATTATACCCTGCCCTGGGCTACCTATGGCTGGGTAGGTTCCTTGTAATATACCCTGCTCGGGCTCACCTATGGCCTGGGTAGAGTTTCCTGCTAGATATACGCTCTGCCCGGGGCTACCCTATGGGCTGGAGGTCCCTGAATATACCCTGCTCTGGGCTCACACTATGGCCTGGGTAGGTCACAATCAGAATGAATTCATGCATGTAAGCAAGCCTTCGCTGGAAGCCTGTCTGGCTAGAAAATGGCCCGTAGGGGCAGGAGCTTATCTCCTGTTTCTGTAGTGAGACAGTTTGATGTACAAGGACACCCCCTGGACAGGACACTAGTCTATCTCCTGTTTCTGTAGTGAGACAGCTTGATGTACAAGGACACCCCCTGGAATACCACCATTGTCCCTGTACCTAATAAAGCAAAGGTAACTGAACTAAATGACTATCGCCCCGTAGCACTCACCTCTGTCATCATGAAGTGCTTTGAGAGACTATTCAAGGATCATATCACCTCCACCCTACCTGACACCCTAGACCCACAATTTGCTTACCGCCCCAATAGATCCACAAACGATGCAATCGTCACCACACTGCACACTGCCCTAACCCATCTGGACAAGAGGAATACCTATGTAAGAATGATGTTCATTGACTATAGTTCAGCCTTCAACACCATAGTGCCCTCAAAGCTCATCATTAAGCTCGAGGCCCTGGGTCTGAACCCCGCCCTGTGCAACTGGGTCCTGGACTTCCTGATGGGCCGCCCCCCCCCAGGTGGTGAGGGTAGGAAACAACATCTCCACTTCGCTGATCCTCAACACAGGGGCCCACAAGGGTGCGTGCTCAGTCCCCTCCTGTACTCCCTGTTCACACATAACTGCATCAACCAATAACTAACTCAATCATCAAGTCTGCAGACGACACAACAGTAGTGGGCTTGATTACCAACAACGATGAGACATTCTACAGGGAGGAGGTGTGGGCTCTGGGAGTGTGGTTCCTTGGCGTACACACCACTGGCAAACTGAAATGGTCCACCCACACCGACAGCGTGGTGAAGAAGGCGCAACAGCGCAACTTCAACCTCAGGAGGCTGAATAKATTTAGCTTAACACCTAAAACCCTCACAAACTTTTACAGATGCAAAATTGAGAGCATCCTGTCGGGCTGTATCACCTCCTGGTACGGCAACTGCACCACCCACAACCGCAGGGCTCTCTAGAGGGTGGTGCAGTCTGTTCAACGCATCACCAAGGCCAAACTTCCCGCCCTCCTGGACACCTACAGAACACAATGCCATAGAAAGGCCAAAAAGATCATCAAGGACATCAACCACCCGAGCCACTGCCTGTTCACCCCGCTATCATCCAGAAGGCGAGGTCAGTACAGGTGCATC